>NC_050589.1:4594204-4849204 GCF_013368585.1 Megalops cyprinoides | reverse complement strand
ACGGGGCGCTGGGAGCAGGAAGCTGACGCGCTCAGCCTGCACTGATGTCCTAATCGTCACGCTCCCCTGCTTCAGAGACACAACTCCGGGCTGCAATGTTGTTCCAATCCATTACACCACCTGGGGAGGCCTGCAGACAGCAGCTTTGTGCAAAATGAAGAGGGAGGGAGGGAGAGAGGGAGAGAGGGAGAGGGGGAGAGTGGGAGAGGGAGAGCGATGGAGGGAGTGTGGGGAGAGGGAGAGAGACGGGGAGTTATAAGAGAGACAGAGGCATCATGTGAGGGAGAGACAGAGGGAGTGTGTGAGAGAGAATGAGTGTGAAAGAAAAAGAGAGAGAGGGGGGAGACAGCATGATTGTGAAGCAGTGTGAGAGAAAAAGAGGAAGTGTAAGAAAAAGAGGGAGTGTGAGAGGAAAAGAGATAGGGAGAGACAGGGAGTGTGAGAGAGAAAGACAGATTGTAAAACAGAGGGAGAGAATAAGAGGGAGAGACGACCAGAGGGAGTGTGTGAGGGAGAGAGGGAGTGTGGGAGAAGAAGAGAGAGAGAGAGAGGAAGAGAAAGAGACACCGCTCAGAACTGTCTGTCTAACCACTAGCGGAAAAACCAGTGCAAAATTAAAATAAAGGAGACCACAAACTCCACAGTGTCAATGCTCAAAAATGAAGGGCTTGTGGAAGAATGTCTTCCCAAATCTTCTTTTTCACCAGTTAAATGCTGCCATTTCATCCAGCATATATGCACAGAAAGCATTATTTGGTCTATATTTCTTCTTTGGAAATGGCAAAAGTTTGCCTTTAACACGTAAAAAAAAAAACTTTCAACCTCAGTTCTTGCTGCAACCAAGTAGTGTGAGATAGCAAGAGGCAAAAGGGCCATAAAAGAAATTTTCTAATATAACCTCCCCCTCAGATACCTGCATATTTTAACTTCTCACTTCTGAAATGAATTGTTTTTTTTTTTAATGTATAATCTTTTCCTCATGTTTCTCCCTCTAAGTTAATCAGCAGAGGGAATGTGACATGATAAATTCGGTTTGGAGTGGAGTTTAATCGGTTTGCTTCAATCTGTCTTTTATGAATGAAGCCCCTTCTCTGGCTGCTCCGGACCTTCAGTCCTCACATACGCTTAGGCTGTGCGTCTGGCATTAAAAGGCCTTTTTGGGGGCCAGTCCTTGCCACACAGGCCTGCCTGGAATTAATATTTTAAGCTCATCTGAGTTGCCTCCATGACCGTCTGAAGACAGTTGAGGACAGAGCGCGTAGTAATTAAATGATCACAAATGGAAAAATTAAAATTCCTACATTAAAATGCCATATACCTATACTCGGATTTAAAGAATATATTACTTTTAAGCAGAAACCCCTCTTTGCGAGTTTTAGGTATTCCATTTCCAGAATAAATTTTGATTTTAAAGCGTTGCAGCACTGTATGTGTTTGCATTCAGCTCTGTGGGAGGTATTGGTAGGTCATACCGTGACACATTTTATCATTTAAATCCTCACATGCTGAGTGCTGTCCCCAGCAGACTTTCAGAGGGAGTGAGAACATTTGAATCTTTCTTGGAAACGAGGATACGGTTGCAAAACCTAATAGCAGACACAGCATACAAAAACACAAAACAAACTCAGAAAGATGTGGGGAGTAATTTAACAAATTGGTTATACTACTAATTAAATGAATTACTAATTTAATAATGCATGCTTTTTACAGAAAACAGAATGAAACTGCAGGTAATTGCAGTTTGTATCAGTGTAGGTATGGTGGGAGACACATTATTATTATTATTTTACATTATTGGCATTTACCAGACACTCCAGTGAGACTTACATTGGTTACAGACATGTTATCCATTTATACAGCTGGATATTTACTGAGGCAAGTGTGGGTTAAGTACCTTGCCCAAGGGTGTAGAAGCAGTTCCTCAGCTGGGAATCGAACCAGCAACTTTTTGGTTACGAGTCCTGCTCCTTAACCATTATGCTATATGTGCACGGATGCGTATGTATTTTAAAGGTTTAAAGGAAACGCCTTGAAATTTGCCTGGGTAATCATGGTAACCTTGCAAGGTTCAACACGCCTCTGACGACATGCGGCCGTGGTGCTGTGATGCGTGCGGACTCAAAGAGAGGCCTGTGTTTTTTTTTCCCCTGACATCCTCAATCTCGCAGCACTTTGACTGATGTTATTTAAAGGTATAAATATTAATTAGCTATTCCTGTGAGAGCAGCTCCTCTCTGAAGCGGTAACAGCATGTGTCCCTGCTGTCCTTTTTGAACATGGAGGGTTGTGGCTGCTCTTAAACTCTTCCTCACTGATATGTTTTCGGTATGTAGATGAATGGGTGAAGATCAAGCAAAGGGAATTTGTTGCATAAAGACCAAACCAAAGAAATTAAACGACTCATTTTTTGATTTGGTTGTTTTATCAAAACAATCAGAGGATCACAATTTACCTGATAGAATGCATGTGTGTTAAAGAAGGGAAGTTTATTTACGAGCGTGAATGCATGCAGTGTGCTTTCATCCGCTCATCTCTGGGTGTTCTGGCTGCATCAGTGCCGAGGCCCTGTTTTCTCTGAGAGATGGGAGAGTTCAGGCCATTGAACTGAGATCAGTGGTTCAGACTCTGTTTGCCTGCAGTCTGAAAAGTTGACGGGGATTGTCCTCAGCCAGCTCCTCGCTCGCCGTTTCATGAGAAAGCGCTCCGATCCTCGCTCGCCACTTTTCAAGTTTCCCCCGAAACTAAAGTAATGACCTGAAAATGAATCAGCAGGCCTCTTTCATCTGCCTCTCCCTTTCCCAGCCTCCGGAGGAGTTACTGTGGGTTTTTTGGTTTTGTTTTGTTTTCTGTCTTCTTTTTATCCCCTTTGAACAAGTTTTGATCATCAGTGAGTCAGAGGCCCTGTCCCGAACAGCAGCTGCACCCTTCTCCCCCCCCCCCGCTGCCAACCCCCCCCCCCCCCCCACCCCGGTGCTTATCCTCGACGGCACACTCACAGAAAAACACCACCCTGTGCTTCACAAATTTCCTCAGAGGTGTTGAATCAACCAGATCAAGCAGTACACGTTTTCACAAGGCTGTGGAGCTCTCACAAAGGGTGGGGGGGGTGGGGGGGGGGGGGGGGGGACAGAAAACGCTGTAAGCTCGGTGGTGACAATGCCTGTAAATAATGCATACCTAACACTACCTTGCGCTGGGGATCTCAGGTGTGAATATGTGGGAATGGAGGCTGCTGGGATATTAGTGTGACGGGATGGGAGAGGGGGCTTCTGGGATACGAGCTCAGCAGTATGGGTGAGGGGGCTGCTGGGATACGAGCTCAGCAGGATGGGAGAGGGGGTTTCTGGGATACGAGCTCAGCAGGATGGGAGAGGGGGCTGCTGGGATATCAGTGTGACAGGATGGGAGAGGGGGCTGCTGGGATATCAGTGTGACAGGATGGGAGAGGGGGCTGCTGGGATACAAGCTGGACAGAGTGGCAGAGAGGTATGGAACCCCGTCAGGAACCCACTGCTGAACTCATGGGGGCTCTATGCTGCTGCGTGCGGCTGTGTGCTCGGCTGTGTGTGCTCGGCTGTATCGACCCACAGCAGGGAGCCCCCGGCTCTCTCTCCCACCTGTGTGCCCTGCTGCCTCGGACAGATGGCGGGATATCGAATATTAATGAGTGCGGCAGCGGCATTAATTCAGCGCTCTGCTAATTGCGTTCAGTTTTCTGAGGGCGTAACAGGGTGAGAGCTGGGGCTGCTGCTGTCGATCCGGCCGGCGGTGAGGGCGCCCGAGCCGCACCGCACCGTACTGAATCGCCCTGCGTCAGCAGTGCTCCCCGCCCCCTTCTCCTGGGCCCTCGTCAGGCGCAGGCCTCTGATTCGCTGTAATTGGTCTCCCGCTACAACGGCAGACGCGATCATGTCCCTGCCGGCAGCCGAGGCTCAGCCGCGGCAGCCAACCGCATCGTCACCCCCCCCCCCCCCCCAGCTCAGCCCCCCCCCCGCCCCCACCAGAGTCTCCTGCCTCCAAATTGCACACATCCAGCAGACGCAGAGTAATTTCACAGCCCCGTGCTGCACTCAGCCCTTTTCCCTTTCAAACCTCCCCCCCAGACCCCCTGGGTGTGCTCCGCGCCGCTTTTGCATAGGGAAGCAACAAAGGCAGCCGTGTCTGTGCGCCTCATTAACATGCACAGGTCCCTCGCCCCGGCGCTGCTTCAGAACCTCCAGGAGAGATGAGCGTATACCGCGCCGCCTGCATCTCCCCGCGCCGAGCCCCGCGAGGGCACAGCAACGCGAACTGTAATGCGCAATCAGAGGGGTGTTCGGGATTCGGAACATGGACGTAACACACAACCTGTGTACAAAGCACTGGTGAAAACGGTGTGAAACAGCCACCAGCATCAAACAATGTAATGTAGTACGCATGGCAACACAGGAAATTCTGCAGAGAGGTCGCAAAATTACAGGTAAAGGGGTGGCTGTACAGAACATTATGTGCATGTAAGCACACAGCCCCTCATCTCCCGTTATGCCTCCGAGCGCCATTTCAAAACGGTGATCATGAGCTGCACACAAGAGGGCCGCACATGATTAGCCCGTTAGCCGTCACGGCACATGTCGGAGTAATGACCTTGGAATCGGACTTGCCTCTGGTACGGCCATGAGGCTAGCTCTGTGAGCAATATCGACACATTCTGCTGATGTTGGGAATGGGAATCCTTTGGGTTTTCTAAAAACATAAAATTTGTAGTCACTTCAGTGAAGGTGACACCCTCTCTGACTGCTTTTGCTTCCCTTGAAATCTTTATGCTAAAATGATACAGACTGTGTTTGGAACAGTCTGTGTCTGAAAGGGAATCTCAGAGTCAATGTACTGTGTTGTGCCAACAGGATAACCGACAGGATCTTACAGGGACCCATGTCCTCCAGCTTCTGTTCTAGCAGATATAAAATGTACATTACATATAACCTACTGATACATTGACTGTAGTCAACTTAGTGGGATCCACAATATTCAGTCTGCAAGTTTTTTTTTCTTTCAGTTTCGTTTTTTATGCATCGTTTTGAAATGTGACACAAAATATTCATGGCAAATTATGCTCATTGTAAATTTACTTTAGTTATACTATAAATTGAGCTTTATATACCATGACATTCAATATTAAACCTGGTAGATTTTTGTTCTGTATTTGGCTTTTTTGAACTACCTCCACTATCTTATATATCCATATTGTCTTTTAGACTGAATCAAAATTAGAGCAAGGAACCATAATTAATTCTTGGGAACAACCGTATTATTTTAGGGAGGGGGGGGGTTGTCTGTAAAGTCTTGTTTATCACCCACAACATCCACATCTGCAGAGAGGGGGGGAAAAAACATTAATAATGTAACAATAAGGTACATGGAACTCTCTGACCATGTCAACAACACGGAGGTCCTCGGTGTAAGAGGAATTTCATTCCGGTTGTTACTCAGAAGGGCCGGTGTCCCTAGAAAAACACGCAAAAGATACGACCGAGAGCGACGTAAACAAACCCCTTGTGACCTCGAACGCCAAACGCTTTCCACTGAATCATGTGGCTGTGATGATGCTGTAATGTGCTCTCCCCCCCTCTCTGCCTGTGTATCCTCCCCTCTCCTCCCTCTAAACGCTGCTGCTCGGAGAGGCTCCTCCGTGCTTTTTACCAGCAGCATTTCCCGCAAAGGCAATTCATCCACTTTGCATCCACCTCTCCTCTCCTCTCTCTCTCAATGCAAGCAGAAAAATGTAATTAGTGGCCTGTTTTAGCAGACACATGGCAAAACTTGTCATTTTTTTTTTTTTTTTCTTCATTTCCTCGCCCGTTGGTCCGAGCGTCGTATGTGGGTTTTTGGAAAATGTGACTGAGCACTCATGGCCTGAAATACTCACAAAGAAAGCACGTAGAGACTTACAGCAGGTCAGCTCTGTACAATTTGTGCTGGTGTGTGGGGATTGAGGGGGGGATCTGCCCAAAGCTGAAATGCTCCACTTTTCTTTTCCAGCTGCAACTGATCAAGTCAATATAGACCTTAGAAATAGGCAGCAGTGTTGCAAAAGAGCATCCCACAGTGACTGTTGGAAAGCTTTCTAGCCGCTCTGAACAGAATTATTTCATAGGCTTATTACACTGACCCGAGCCCTGTGAAGATGTTCAGTTGACGTAAAAACTAAACATTATTGAATGGCGTGAAGAAATGGATGGTGACATGCTCTTATGTCTCTCTTTCCCTAGCTGGAGAAGAAACAGGTGACCCCTCCATTCAAGCCCCAGATCACAGATGACTACGGTCTGGACAATTTTGACACTCAGTTTACCAACGAACCAGTGCAGCTAACCCCAGATGACGAGTAAGTAGCCACTGACATGAGACATGGTAACCCTGACACTGACCCTTTAACCAATGAAATTTTTTTTTTTTTTTTTACATCCCTTAAGAAAATTGTGCTGTAATGGCACTAATGCCAGTTTGACAGTTATGATAAATTTTCTGTAGTCTTATTCCCCATTAGATTCACACTTAATCAGTAACCTTGACATCCGCTTTGCATCGCTGTCAAAAGTCAGCCTGATGTTTTATTGACTGAGCGTCCCAGACAGAAACCTAATGCGTAATCCTGCCATTTATCTCTCTGTTACTTTCCGGATGCCGTTAATCCCCCAAACGGCAGTTATGGACGACAGCCTTCACAGGCACATTAAGCCCGCAAAACGCAGCCCCAAGGTTTGTTCCTAAAATGTCATTAGACGCAGAGAGCCTAATGAAAATCTGACCACAGAATGGCTCCACAGAATGGACCACAGAATGGATCGTACGTTCCAGAATCTCCAAACGTCTCTTTCCTGTGCGAGTAAAAAAGGGATTTCTGATTTCCTGCCCTGAGAGTTTAATTCCCGTCATGACTGCAGTACTGGATGACATAAAATGTGATAGACTCTGAGTACACGATGACATAATGTAGAACAAGCCAAATCCCTGTGGTTGGTTTGTAGTTTTACATTGCACATATCCGTAAGCGTCAGTATTAAACTGCAACCGCTACATTAGTGGGTGGCTGTATTAACTATCAGCACACAAGGATAAAAAAAAATCCCTTTCACCTTTGATATTCATTAATATTGGTCTTGTATATGTGTGGTGTGCTTGTTGAATCTATTACATCAATGTAGAACTGCAATATATTCAGGTCTAACAGATCAATGGATTTGAAGTTCATGATGCTTAACAGCTGGCATATGTGATTGTGTAAGAATCTTTCGTTATCTGAAGCCAAAAGATACTTTATTTTGTAGCTTGCATTCCCACTAAAAGATTGCAAATAGTACAATCTGAGGTATGTCGTGCTGTTTATATAGCTGCATGTAATTATGAACCTCAAGGTTCATTTTGTTTAATCGTTTCAGTCTGATATGGTATTGCCCCCAAAAACACCAAAAGTATAGTTGTTTTCTCTTGCACATAAAGTGCAACTTCTAATTTGGACTCCCATGTGTTGCCAGTCAAAATCAAAACAGCTGAAAATGTACAAACAATGAGAACGCATACACTCTCAGAGAACATAGCTCTGGCTGCCAGAGGAAAACGTTGAACACAGCTGCTCCAGTGCCAGCTGCTTATTTAGTTCCCAGTACGAAACAATAACGTTGTAAAATCATCGCCCTTTTAAAACCCTAAAGTACAGAAACCTTGGAGCATGATATTCATATGAGGAAATAAATGATCTCCCATCATTAGGCAGAGATGTTCAGCTTGTGACGGTGGAGGAGCTGGGCCACACTCACATTAGAAACCACCCACTTACCTCTCTGGTAACACCCAGGGGGCATAATGGGATTTTGTGAAATGGCAGAACTTTCAGATGCAATTTCCAGATAATTGTTCACCGCGGCACTCTAAACAACACAGGTTTTCCTCCGGCTTTTACCATACAAGTCCAGGCTGAACATGCGTGCGTCTGTAGACTTTTTCCTGAAGTGTTGACGGGTGCTGTCTTTCCATGAGAGAGATCGCAAAGCACCGTCTTTGGAATTCCTAGTCAATGACCGTGTCAGGCCGAGTGTGGAAGTGGTGCTCATTATTTCTGTGAAATGGCTGCATGCATGATGAGCACAAAGGGGAAATCTTAAGTGAAGAAATTTCACTGCTATTCTGAGCTCTTGCCCGAGCTGCTGTCCGATTAACCTCAAGCGTGACAGTTCTAAATATCGCTCTAAAGAGTGATATTATATAGATGTGATTCGAAAAACTAAATATTATCTCTCTTTCTGTCATACGCATATGTCATGTCCACGGAATCAAACCTTGTCGTGTTTGCTTGTACTAACTTTTCACAGGGCCTGTGGGCATCCTGACCTTCTGACCACTGCACACTACTGTTTTAAAACACACCACCTTGCATTACACTAAGCTGCATTACAGAAAAGGTCCTGAAAGACAGGGCAAATGTTCATCATGCTTTTCTTGGGGAAATAACTGAATATTTCATAGAAAATAGGTGATCGCATCCCTATAAAAGCAGGCCTGTCTGAATATATATCAATGTATTTTATATGGAGCATTAAGTGATATGAATTTGCCTTTCAAAAGAGGGGCAATGTCTTTATCAACTGGAATATACCAAGAGTACAGGCTGCGGGGAGAGTCCTCTGAGTAATTGAGTAATTGTCTTTGGGTCTATTTTCCGACCTGCCACTTGAACATCCGGAGGAGTCGTTTAAAAATGCAGAGCACTCTTAGTGCAAGAATCACCTGCTGTACCCTGTTTGTGCTTCCTCAATAATGTATAAGTAAGTGGAAAATGAAGACTGACGTGCAATTTCCCTCTCTGAATTCAGGCCAATTTACGACCTCGCTCCTTCTCCCAACCCCTCTCTCACGACTTACATCAAATATTCCTCACTTAGTTTAGAGGGCTTCGGCGGCAGGTCTTTCAAGTTTCGCGGTACAAAAGGAGCCGAGGGGGACGAGGGCACCGTCATTCTTCTCAACGACTTTGTTATTCAATTCAAACCGTTATTACGGCTCCCATCAATGTGGGCACGTTTCTCTTGACGCTCTCAACGTTTGTTAATTTTCGTGAAAATTTCGTGTTTTGAATTAACTTGGCGAGATTTGGCACCGCAACAGAGATGGCATTGCCCCGGCAGGGTCCGCCTCAAACTGGAGTCAGAATGACTTCAAACAAGCAGGGATTTAGGCGCTGGCATCAGGAAATGTATACCATCCATGACGCTTTAGGTATGGCGCCAACAAATATTCCTGGGCTTATGTATGTGAATGATTTTAGTTCCAGTGTCTCAGGGATTAGTCGCCCCTGTGTAATAATAGAGGTTTAATTTTCAGAACTGAGAGGCACAGATCGGCCACCAATGACCGCCTACTTCTGAATTTAGATTCAATCCAGCAAGTGTTATGAAGTACGCCAAAGCTACTGGAAAAGAAATGGCTGATGGCTAACATTTCACTTTCAAGCTAGAAAGGATATAGAAATCGAAAGCACTGCACGCAGAAGCTTCCGGCACACAGGCAACACAGCCATTGTTCAGCCTAAATAATGCATTGACCTTGAAAGCCTAGTTAACCTGGCAAATAAATAATTATGACACAAAGCCCACAGAGCCGGCTACTGCGTTGGAGTTTTTCAGAAGTGCGTTTTATGAGATGATGCAGGGTGTCGGGTGGCAGTTTACTGCCGTCACCGTCGTCGCAGGTTTGAAGTTCGATAGGAGATTTCAGGCTGGCTTCAAAAGACATGGCAGCCCAGTACTTCAAAGGGGCTCCTCTCTTCGGAAAAAGGTTGGCATCCCACACTTCTGAGGAGTGGGGGAGGCAGTGATGTAAACCCCCTTTTGTTTGACAGATTTGGCGGGCGAAGAAAGGAAGGGAAAAAAAAAGGAGGGAAAAAAATCCTTGCTTGTTAGAGATTTAGTCTCCTGCATTAAAATCCCTTCCTCCAAGAGCTAGGAGGGAGAAAGGATGAAATTTGTTCCTGCCAGAGACATGACTTCATCGGTCTCTAAGTGTGGGCTTCAAAAACAAGGGCAAGGAAACAATTAAGCGCAGCTCCCAGGGTGAGAGGTAGCCACGGCCGTCCTGCCATTGTGTAAACCTTTTGGCAGCCAAGGACCAGGGATGTAAAAACCCCGCTTTTTTCAGATTCTAAAATAAACCTGCGTGGAAGGAGACTGGGGTTGAGTTGGGGGTCACACGGCCCCGCGATCCCACATCCCCGTATCCCACCCACCACCTCTCCCCCTCCTCTCCGCAGGCTGAGACCCCCGGCCCTGCCAAACATCTGGTCGCTCTGCAGCCCTTGTTAAAAAGCCGGGGAGAAGCGGCCAGCACTAACAAATTGCACCGACGCAGGGGGCTGCTCTCCTGGACGTGCATGCTGGGGGGGGGGGGGGGGGGGGGGGGGTGATGGGCAGTGCTGGCACCGCCATGCCAGCAGCCCCACACCGAGAAAAGGTGGCAAAGGGCCTTCCAGTGGGAACGCACATTCGCGATAAATGAGAAAGAACTATCGCCACTACCACCTTTCCTGGTCCCTCCTCAGTGGGGGGTGCAGGAGGGCGCCAGGCCCTTCTGCCACGCTGGACCTTCACAGCATGGCTGCAGCTGCACCTCTCCTTCCCTAAACCGGAGGAGCCCTCCGCATCTGGTAACACTTTCAAATCAGCACTGAAAAAACATTTGCGCTATGGAGAGCTTTGTTTGTTTTGGTCATTTCCCAAAATTTCCGCCTTTCTCTCTCTTTTGCGCTCTCTCTCTCTCTCTCTCTCTCTGTGTACTGGGGCACGTCACCCCCCCACCCCCTTTTCCATACTGTACACCGCACACTGTTTCCCACAATACCGATCCTGCTCGGTTGCTCTCTCCTTTCGCAAGGATCTTTCCAAGAGCTTGCCACACAGCACCTCTTATGTTCGCTGAGAGCTCGTGGATAGAATTACGGCGACGGGCGCGCTGTAAAATTCCACTTCTGGTGGCGGTAATTACAGGAGACTCTCCCGTGTGGCTGGCAGGGAGAGGTGGCCGGCCTGGCGACTGCTTGCGGGAGGGGAGGCCGGAGCTGCCACCCCCCCCAGGCTGCTCCGCACAGAACGCCGGCTCACCGGGGCCCGTGCTCTCCCAGCGTGAGGCGCTGTTTCGGCAGACCTCTCCTCAGAGAGTGCGGTCAGCCATCTGCACTGTGGAAGCCAAGGAACAGCTTGTTGTTTTTGGAAGCGTTCGCTCTGGCACATTCGTTTTTGCGTAGCCACTTGAAATGGGTTGCGATATTTAGGTTAATTTACAGATGATTGCTGCTGTGTAAACAGAACTCGCTGCCCCAGAAAAGCATGGCTAGGATTGACTCATTAGGCAGCGTGTTGTTTTCGCTTGGCCTTACACATGTTGTTGCTGCTAAATGCACAGATTACTCCACTGGAAATCAGAAATGTCTGTGTGTGTGTGTATAGGTATGCATTTGTAATTAAAATTAAAACTACACCTATTTCATCAGATTTTTTTTTCTTCTTATTCAGAAGTCTTCACATTCATTAGTCTTTACAGCAAGTTAAGAAAAAAGAACTGAATGCACAAAGCTCATGAAAGCTTTAATGTGAAAAGGGGCCTTTTCATTGTACACGGCAGACATCTGACAATGGCTGTGTTTTTGAGCCCAGTCCTAAATGACCTGTTCTCACTGTCTCTCCCCTCACAGGGACGTCATTAAAAGAATAGACCAGTCCGAATTTGAAGGATTTGAATACATTAACCCCCTGCTGCTGACCACAGAGGAGTCGGTATGAGGGAGAAGCCAGTCTCCTTTTCCACCTGCGTCTTTGCAGTGATCTCGGCTGAATCAATTCTCACTGACTTTGTGGAGTGGAAGAAGAAAAGGAAAGAATGGCGGAGAGACAGAAAGGAAAGAAAGAAAGAAAAAAAACTCTCCTAAACTACTTGCATGCAAGGTTGAGGAACCAGTGCAAGTTCTATGTGTCGGATACCTAATAACGTTATTTTGGGGGCAAACTGTGAAAGAGGTATTAACAAAAAAGAAATTTTACAACAACAACAAAATGCCCATGGTCAGTGGGTGGTAGTCTTCCACTAACCACTCTTGCTTCTTTTTTTAACCCTTTGTGTGGGTATCAGTGGTCCTGGCTTTATACCTGAAGAAAAAGCTTGTTCATTTTGTGCCTGCATCCACAAAGGACTTACAATATCTCTTTCATCCCTGGGTAAATATGATAGTTCTGCTCCAGAACTGGAATTTATGTGCACTTTTTCTGTTGATTTTATTTTTTAAAAGACACTAGCCATCTTGTTGGAGGTCCATCCTCCAAGCAAAACAAGAATGTACAATGAAGGAAAAAATGAGTAACTTGTACTATAGTGTAGGTAGCAAATCCAAATTGATGATGCCTTTTAATGATGCAAAACGGCACATTTTATTTATGACCACCCTTTTTTAAGTTTTACTCGTCAAATTGCTCTGCTTACAAAGGAGTTGCATTTAACTGGCAGTTGTTTTTCCAAGAGAAACTGGGGGACAAAATGTTTTTTTTTTTTTTTTGAAGAAGTGCCTCTGAGACCCAATATGTATTTTCCACCATATTGTAGATTGCACTTAAGAAATAGTTTAAATCAGATTTACTTTGTGACGCGGTTTGCTCTCTTCATGGGGGAGCAAGCAGCTGGGAAACTTTGTTACCTGCAGTCTCTGAAAAATGCAGACAGTTAAAACATGTCCACGGCAGCCAATCAGAATCCTCCTGTGATATAAATGTTGTTGATCTGAGTAAATGTTTTAAAGGTTAAACACAGAGGTAAAAAAAAACTAATCTAAACAAAACCACAGAGCAGGCTGGCCATCCGTAGAGGACAGAGAATTTGATGTACATTACGCCCGGGTAACGGCGTCTGGTATGTGACATAATAACATTAATAATTATAATGATGTAATGTATAGATACTTTGTTCTTCGAGCGTATACCTGATCATATAGTACATGTTTGGTAAATGCACAACTCCTTTGTACAAACATGTGTGATGCCAGTGACAGGAGAGTCATTCAGTTTTGGTTTTTAAAACGTACTGCTCAGATTTGTGATTCTCATTGATTGACAACGGTGCAATTCAGACGCTGCGGAGATGTTGGACGGCAGGGGGGCGATGGGAACAGCCTGCGATTCTTGTGTCATTTGCGTCCTTCTCAAGCTGCAGACAGTGAATGGACAGGGAATCGTTGATGTCACCCAGGGGAGACAGTATCTCTGCTTTGTTAATCCACAAGGCTTTACTTCACACCAAAAAGTGGTTCTGTACAAATGAACAGCTTCCAGGAGACGCTTCTGTCCCTCCCAGCACACAAACACACACACACACACACGCACGTATGTATATATATATATGTTATTATGTACACATACACACCTGCGTAGGCACCACTCAAAGATACAGACACAGACACACCACTTAAATACATGCACCCATATAACATACACATACACACAACACATAAACACTCTCTCTCCCTCTCTCTCTCTCTCTCTCTCTCTCACGCACACACGCACACACACACACACATATACCGGATCTACGGAATGCAAGTGCCCAGGGTCACTGCATTGCGCTTCCTCAAGATGTTTTGATGTCAAAACCAGGATCACAAATTATTTTTTTTCCATAACTTGTCAGAATGCATGCAAAGCGACGAACAAATAATTCATAGCAACTGAGACTTTGTTCCGTGACTGAAATAGACCTTTGTCTCTAATTACGGCAAACAAGTCTCGATTGAAAATTAGTTTGAAGGTTATGTAGTCTAGGTTTCACTTTCTTGAAGGAAAAAAAAAAAAAACTTCAATGCAAATTAATTGATTAAATCTGACCTACATTAATATGATAAGAGTGTAATAGGATTAATTAGATGTTCCCCCTGTCAAACAGAGTCAATTAGCTGTCAGGGCTGCATAGCGGAGAAACAACAAAGGCAAATACAGCAGATAGTGCGCCGAGTGGATCGAGACCAGGCAGAGATTACAAGACCGTGGTTTAATTGCCTTGATTAACTGCATCCACGACAGCCTATGGACGTGTTCTCTGTGAGAAGGAAGAACGGTGCTGTGTCTACGTTTTGGGAGCCCCCTCCGTTTCAGTCCAGCCTTTAACTAACTGGTGCTCTGTTGTGAAGACACGCTGACGCAGGGTAGGGTCTCATTAAAAGGTAACGAGATAAATGAATGCAATGGAATCGTTGTTCCACGGGTTACCACTTGACATTGTTGAGTTCTTTGGGATTGCTACGTGTCCTTTAAAATTCGGACATTCAAGTTCGTCCTCAGCAGTTCGTCCTTTAGTAACTCCAAGATCGCAGGTGGGGAACGAGTGTGGTAATAATATATTTTAAATCCTGTCGCTGCACTTTGAAACATTTAGCAGTGGCGCGACGAGCTTAACTGCGCTACAGGCGTCAATGTAAATATCTGTAACTACGACGAAAATGCTAGCCCTGGTTTTTCTGTGAACTGCACCGCTCTTTGCAGCCTTGAACCGTTACTGTCTGTACTGTAGAAACCAGTCCCTCTGCAGTCTCAACCAAGAGCCACAACTGCAATAAGTCTGAGATACTGTCTCTTAGATCAGTAGTTGCAAGTTTAAAGAGTATGATTTCTTTAAAAAAAAAAAAGGCATCAAATTATACATTCATGGTTATTGCCAAATACTGCAACTGTTGCAAGCTACTGTATTTTCTCTGCATTATTCTTGTGTTGAGTCCAAAGCAAATTATGTTCTATCAATGTGCTAGAGGGGGAAATTTTATATTTGAAGCATTTGTTTTATAAATTAAAAGATATAATTCAGTGTGTACAGAAAAAAAATCAATCTTCGACAAGACCGAGAGTTGGGAGTCTGATGTGGCATTGTTTGGTCTTACAAGATTTAGTCTTAACATCCTAGGTAACAACTGTAAACCAGTAAACATGTTCATTGTAATTACTTTGTACATTCTGTTTATTGATTTCTGAGTGTGTGGTATCTTTCTTGACTCTTCTGGAAATTATGTGAAATTGAAATTGTACAGAGAAATGGATATTCTAATGCTTAATATGATAATCATCTTGCACATTAGAAAATTAAAATGGAAGCATTGCTGTCTTTTGATAATGAAAATCATGCTATATTTCATTTTCCATATTTCAATATAGCTTGTGCCCTGTCCAGTGTTTTACCAGTCAAAAGCAAAGGTAGTGTCAAAAGTTAATGTTTAACATCCAAAACACCTCAAAAATGCCACAGTATTCAGCATGGGCTGCAGCAGTCTATAGGCAGTCTGTGCTGTGTATAATACTGGCTTCATGCATCCAGTATGAAGGTGGCAAAACCCTTGCTTTTCACCTCTCTGCCATTTGCAACCTTTGATTCTTTGTTGGGACGTTTCTTGAAAGGCGAATTAAAACGACTGACAAAAAGGATTCATTTGCTTCTCCTTGAGCGATCAAGCTTAACCAAACCCGAGGCAAAGCCCGAAAGGTTAGGTACAAAAGCTAACCTGTAAAAGCTTCCACCGTGTCGCTGTCAGGTTTTGTAGATTTCTAAATAAAGCGCATCGCCATTGGTTACACCCAGCACAACAGTCTCAAACACTCCTGACGCGAGGAGTGTCTGGTGAGGAAAGAATGCGAGTATCCTCCGTGAGCATGCTTGATGAGATTCTAGCCTCGCAGCTTGGCAGATGCGCAAGTATGTGACTGCAGCATGACCTGATGACATTTCTGCCCCCTTAGACCGGGATCAACCGCTACAGTGAGGGGGAAAAAAATTAAAAAAAAAACAAAACAGAAAATGCTGGTACACACACACACATATATATATATATGGTCCTGACTTACAAAGAAGGTGAGGAAAGAGGAAAAAATGACAGTCCCTGACGATGAGATGGGCAAGAAGAGGGAGGAACATCGGAACATTGCAGGATCACCAGGTGATGTCATCGTTCATCTCGGACAAGCATTTGGCTAGGTGTCCGTCACACTCCATCTGGGTGAACCTGGAGGTGAAAAAACACAAATGTTCTTTAAAAAAAAAAAAAAAAAAAGTTTGTTCTCAATTATGATGAGAGTGCGTGCCACATGGAACACAGAACTTGGAGAAACATGATATGAATTACCACTGGTGAATGAATACAGGGAGTCTGTCATGATTTACAGGTCTTTTGGTATCCATCTAATGATATCTCTCATTACTGTCCATCCCTGTCAAGATACTTCATGACACAGGAACCTTACAGCACTGAATTATGATGAACCATTCTGGCTCAGACAATTTAAAGAATAAAGATCACGGGTGTTTTAGGTCATCAGTCTGTGCCGATTCCTTAATCCGAGTCCTCTCATTGCCTCATCCCACTCGCTGCGCCCGGTGTAGCCGATCCACACTCAGCTAAGATCAGCGTGGCTTTATGAAGAGCCATTTTGTTTCGTTTTGGGTTGGTGTGCAGGGAGAGAGCAGCGCTGACTCCTGGCTCCTTCCTCCGTGGAGTGTCGGAGCGTCTCCTCACCCCCCCCCCCCCCCCCGGTGCCGTCTCCAGCGCTTGCGGGCCTCGGGCCTGTCAAACACGCGTCACGGGGCCAACGGAACACGGCTCACGCCCGCCCCGGTTCTGCATCCCTCTGCACGGCCGGCCTTCTCTCATGCATTTTTTACACGGCCTGCTAATCGCGGTTTAGAGTCCTGCTGCGTCTCACCCACTCTTTCAGCTGGAGGGCAAAGCCAGTGCAGGAGGCCCGCTGGAGGAGAGCGCAGTGCAGCGAGGAGGGGGAGGGGGGGCTGCTGGGAGAAGAGACACTACAGCAGATTTTTCAATAACGTACTTTCTAAGAACCACCACCAACACCTCGCCTGCCTGCCCCTGCGCTCAGACGGCTGGGTGGGTTTTACAGTAAGATCTCTTCACAACAGGAGAGCCCCCCAGCCAGAAAAAAAATAATAGAAAAACCGCGACCCCGATTCGCATTCTCCTTCTTCCCCCCTCAGACAAGGGCAGCCATTGTCCGGGAGAGCCCGCGCCAGAGTGCGTACAGCAGGGCTGTGTTGCTGGGCCAAGGTACACAGTACTGGCTGGAAGCAGGGCGGGCTGCAAGGCTTGCTTCCACAGCCAGCTCCAGAGCCCCTGCCCGGCACAAAGTCGGCCTTGTTCAGAGAGCTGCTGCAATACCCAGCAGCCCAGAGCTCTCCTCTCCCTCTTGTCGCTTCTGTGACTTTTTGACCGATTTCGCTTCACACACTCTCTCTTTTTTTAAAGTAGGATTTCTCCCTATCATTTTTTTTTTTTTGCCTCTTAAGAATTTTATGCCGTCATGGAACATTGTGCAGGGATGCAAGAAAACAAACACTAATTTGGTCAAATTTCCTCAGTCGCATACATATCTACTGCTTCAGTGAGAGGTCCTCTCATTCTCTAGACATTGTACAGTGCAGCACTGCAAGAAAATAATGCACTAATTTCACAACGAGGACCTCTCATCCAGCTCAAAGTCTACGTTTTTTTTTTTTCAGCTTTTATGTGTTATTTTTCACCCCAAAATCAGAAAATCTCCAGAAAGCAGATGAAAATTCAATTCCACAGAGGTACCGAGATGCAGTAAGCACAAGTATAGTACAGAGATACTAGAGTATGTTTTTTTCAAAACAGGGTCACTCCATGTGGAACCAACTGACTCTGCTTCTTATTACTGGTATAATTTCCATAAATCTACAGAAGAAAACGTGATACTGCATATTCTGTACGGACCTCCCATTCAGGGGATCTAGGTAAGAACCTACCCCCATTCAGAAGATCTAAGGTCGGGATCGACCCCCACTGAGCAGAAAGAGGTAAGGATCTAACCCCATTCAGGAAATCTACGCGTAGTGATAAAGAGCTGGATTTGGTAATCCACACGTCGCTGTTTCCATTCCTGGATGGGCCACCGCTGTTCAGATTAAGTACCTTACCCTTGGGCAAGGTACTTAATCTGAACAGCCTCAGTAAACATACATCAGGATAAATGGATGATATGTAAACTGTGCAATTTGCTCTTGATAAGAATGTCTGCAAGGCAAATGTAATGTTTACCCTCCCACTCTCCATGTCATGTGTCATATCCACGTCTCTGATTAGCCAGGTGACCTTTATATCAACCCAAATACGGCTGACAAATCGTTTTCTTTTTGCTGTTGTTACATAGGGAAACTGAAAACATTGGTCTTGGATAAATGACAGAAATTTTACAAAATTTTAATTTTGTTAGCCTGAAACATGTCTTGGAGACAAAGTGACCCTGATCCACTGATCTTTAAGCGATTGGGTGGCTCATCTCATGACTGTTGCCAATCCAGATGAGATAGGTATCAGTACAACAGCATAAGTCCTTACTCTGTCTCCCAGGTAACATACATACATAAGCTGCATTTCCCCTGTTCTGTATTGGCTGCATATGTGCTGTTCCAGCACATTATAACATGGTGGCTCGCATCTGAAATGATCAGTTGAGCTCCAACAACTGCTGATCCCACACCATCTTTAAAATATTTTGGTACCATCTACTGTACGCTCTTCTATATCTCTTTGTAAATAAGAGAGTGATGTTGCTCTCCACATGTATGAGTTTGCTCGCTCACAGACCGCAAGACTGTGGTGAAAGACAGTATATATGGACAGTACAGTGGAGGTAAAATCCTCTGGCATGAACTATTGATGACGTGCACAAAGACTCCGCTACCCAGAACTACTGTGACTGAGGCTGTAGTAGTTTACAGGATATAACCTACACGCGCTGCTTCTGATTTCACCTGGGCTCCAGGCAAACTGACGATTGTTTTGGCTACTGCCCAACATTCCATCAGTTTGCACCAGAAATGACTCCGGATTGCCCCAGGTATAACTGACCTACTGCTAAGGAGGGTCAGTAGAAAGACACCGTCTGAGGACGCCTTTTCGGGTTTGTATTCCTGGTTTGATTTGAGACATGAGAGGAAGACAGGAAATACGAATATCCGCTATTTTGTTACACATCAGCTTTTCTGGTGGTGTTCCACTTTTAAACTGGGAATGAAATATGGGGTAGAAGACCACGGTCACTGCCAACCAGACGAGAGCTTTCAGCCTTACCAGTAATCATTAAGTTCATCAAGACCGCCTGCACAAGACGAGACAGATAAAAAGCTACAAATACAGGAGACAGACTCCTTCTGCTGCGCTGTGGGACTCACAAACATCTCTCAGTCAGCAATACGGATTAGACAAGTAAAATCACTCTGCTATCTTGAAGGCTGGTGGAGGAACAAAAAAAAAAAAAAAAAAGAAAGGAAAAAAATCAATAGAGCTTGAGAGACTGTCAATGATTGAAGGGTCTCTCAGCACTGGTTCTCAAGGTAAACTCGGTTTAATCTCTGCAACTGTGGCTTGGACTCACAGCCAAGGCCTGTGTCCCCAGGGAAGACACGACGTGGAGGGACAATGACTCAAACCCCCCCAGCCCACGAGAGCTTGTTCTCTGCCATTCTCCGTTCGAATGGAGAGCTATTTTTACCCGGAGCCTGTGTGCGTGTGTGGGTGCATTAGCCTGCTGTTGGTCTTATTCATACCCACTGTTGAGAAGGCTACACTGCAGCATTACAGGCTGTGCCTCATATTCTTCTGTGAAGCAAATCAAATTCTGTGGAATGGAAATTTAATTTAGCGAATCCCTCCTGATGCTAATGTAAAAAAGGCTGAAAACAGTGCTTAATAATCACATATTTAACATGGCTTTATTTGTTTTAAAGAAATAATGTTGTATTAACCTTCTTCAACTGTAATGTTCCACAAAAATACAATATTTGCTCACAGAAAACACCTATCATTAATCCACAATCATAAAATACTCCAAAACAACGTAAAATATTTTAAAATTGGGCTTCTAACAGTAGAGATGGTTTTAGAACAGCATTAACATATACAGTAAGCCAACAAATGTGGAGTTTGATAAAAGGATCAATCTAATTGATTATCAGAAAATTGGCTCTTTTTTTCTGCATCTCTGTTATCCCATCAGAACGTTATTCAAATGGCAGATTCAGTTCTACATGGGCTAGTGTGAGACGACATTTCTGACAAGGTCAAAGATGCATAGAAAGCGCCCGTATCTCCAGCCCAGGAAGAGATAGGCGGGAGAAGGCGTCTCTGTGTCACTGCCTGGACGTCACCTCCAGAGACAACTCTGCCGTTGGCGTGACACTCAGCCTTCAGCAGTACTGATCACTACAGCCACCTGAGCTGCGTCTTCCCACTGCTTCTACAATTCCAAACCATTTCCACTATTCCTTAACGGCTGCTGCTAAGCAGCTCCATTAAAAAGCAACTGGTGCTGTTGTTTAGCCAGGACTGATCATCCTGCCAATTTACAATACCGGTTTTTATTCTGTATTTTTTTTTCTGCACAGATAGCAGTGATCGGTAGCGGTTTTGTTTACACGGGACCTGTTCACAACTTAACTGCTTAATTATTTACTGGGAATGTCTTATGGGAGCAGACCTTCGGTCATCAGGATCCGCTAACTAATTATGTACTATATCAGTCTACTGGTGGGATACAGCAGTAATGATAACACCTGCCACTGCTCCACAGCCTCAGACAGCAGCATCATCACCTTCCTGGAATGCTGAACCTTGTTTAAGGAACTGAGTATAATTCAGAGCGCTGACCTTTTTTTCCCGTCCACCCCTTGCGTCTAAAAATTCACAAATGTGTCCAGATTTACACTCACACGCGTGCGCATGCGATGACAAATAGGGCCTTATTCATAATGCATCAGTGAAGAGCGTCAATCTGCTCGGCGTCTGTGCCGTTTCGAGGAGCGGAGCTCCGGGGGCGGAGGAGCGTGTCTGTGTGAGGCGGCGGCCTTACCCAGCGGGGAACGGGAGCAGGCACATGGGGCAGCTCTCCATGGTGGCTCCTGCGCCCGAATTCCCAGCGCCTCCCACAGCTCGGGACGTGCTCCCCTCCTCCTCCTCCTCCGCAGGGGATTTCTGGCGGCTGGTCTCCTCCGCCAGAGCCCAGCTGTCAGAGCACTCCCCCGCGTGTGCAGGTAGCTGCTGTTTGATCACGCCTCCCTGGGCTCCGCCACTCCGGGCTCCCTCTAACGAGCTTCTCCCCTCCACTGTCGCATTCTCTTCACGTATGCCGACAGCCGAGGAGCACGGCCTATCAGCACGTACGCCCCGCCCGTCCCCTCCCACCTTGGCCTGGAAGGGTGAAGGGGCTTGCGGCCGATTCTGCTGACCCTTGTGGTTCTCCTGACGGAGACCGGGAGGTCCCAGGACTCCCAGACCGGTCCCTTCTCCTGGTTTCCCCCGGGCAGAAGCAGCGCTCAGCCGACCCTTTTTGCAGCTGGGGTAAGGCTGCTGCTGGCCACACCTTGGTGAGGTCTCCGAGTCTATGAAAAGGGGGTCTGGATGATACCCAGCAAGGTGGGGCTGATCACCCGGACTAGGGTCGTGCAGGACTGTGGGGTCAGCAAACGGTCTGGGTGGCAGGGGTAAGGGGCCCACTTCTTCACTGAGGCTACACCACCTCCATTCAGTTGGCTCTTCTTCAGAACATCTCTAAAGAAAGTGAGACAAAATTTCTAGTTCAAGTGCAGTTATACTTAATTTTCTTGGGTCTTACAGTAACTTTTTTAAATACTGTGGTTCTGATAACCATGGCACAAAAACACAGCTTGTCATTTTAAGAACCTGAAGCTGTTAAGTCTCACGCATTTAAAGTAAAAAAAAAAAAAAAAAAAGATGTTTCAGGACTGTCATCCCAATGGCAATGATTTCATCACGTCCCGGCTGGAGCCCGTGCCATATGTCTGTCGCATTAGCCCGCCGCAGGAAGGTTACAGCGGAAACGGCGCTCTTCTCGAAGTGCCCCTGGAATAAATAATTTAGCAAACGCGAGCCTGCATCAGCTACCTGTCAGGGAGATCGGTTCATCTGCCGTGCATGCCCTAGAACTGCCACTCACACAGAAAAAGCCAGCCCGCTGCGGGCTGGGCGGACACTTGCCCCCGCCGATGCGCGATGCGCGACACCACGCTGTCATTTTCTCTTCCAGAAGCTTCCTTCACAAGTAATAATAATAAAAAAATGGCAATCTACAGTCAGATGGTGGTGGAAAGTTGAAAATGGTAACGTACCATTGGAGAGGGCAGGGGGAGGTCAGGCACTACCTCCCAGTCACCCTGCCCCAGATTGGGGATGGCAGACTTTAAGGTTGAAGCCCAAAGCTTTTCTACATCGAGGAGGGCGGATCTGTCCCACCATCCTTCAGTGATGCAGTCCTGTGGGCTGCAAATACACAAACACAAACAAATGCTGGTGGATGTCATTAAAACCACACGGAGAGAGAGACGAAGTTCAGCGCAAAGACGGCTAGCTGGACACCTTAAGGACAGTTAATTTCTGTAATGAACACCACCTGTTCCGTTTCAGCGAGCGCGAAGTCTGTTCATTTATGCATTATTCTCCCACGTTCGGAATGTAAATTTAATGAGGGTGAATATGTCACTCACGTTTGCATGCATGAATTTCAAATACACAAGATCCCATCCTTATGTCATTTACCTCACATTGCTCCTCCCATCTTTCCTAAAACCCAAGGGATGCAATCGGATTTACCAGGCATTGTTTTTTTTTATCTATTAGCAAACATATTTTTTGTGTGTCTGTAGCTAGCTGGCTAGCTACGTTTCTACAGTCACTGAATTATTCGCTTCAGGTCGGGTTCATCAGATGTACACAATATTGGGATATCTCACTAATGAGGAACTGTAGAGGATTCTGAATGGTAAATTCTTATGCAGCTTTCCCCATTATAACGACCTGTCTATCATGGTTTACGTTATTTCACTTACTGGAACATTGTCCTGGCATCAGAAAACTGACAGCCAGTACAGAAGTGTCAGTCATCTAATGCTATCCATCTTCACAAGTAACTGCCTCTGGTACCTATCCAATCCATTCTGCAATTTTAGCCGGATATCTATCTAGCTTGACATATTAGGCTTTATTGTACCATGCAGTGTAATTAGCAAGCTCATTAAGTCTGTTAGTTTAGCTTAATTAAAAGCTTACTCTTCGTTTGGCTTTGAGTGAAACTTGTCTCCACGAGTGTCACACGGCGCGAAAGAAATCTGTTCTTCGCTGTTCTTTTTCAAAAAGATGGAGGGATATTCACTTTTGGACTCTTGAAACGCCGGTTTCTTCCTCTTCAGTTTCAATTTTTGGTACTTTTCAGACATGGCTTGTTAGCTAGCAGCTATTTGCCACACCGCTCAGCTTTTCTCTCGCATGCAAACACTCGCAAGTGGACATATACTGTACACTAACTATCATAAATAGTTCATAGCATTCATAGCGACTTGTAACCACAATAACGCCGATTAAAACAGTACAAGGAGTGTTAATGCATAAAATGTTTCATAGTTGCACCAGCCATTCACCAGCTCCCATTCATTGAACGCATTGGCAACGGGACACTGCGCGCCTGTTTACAAAGTCTGCACACTTCCGTCAAGACGGTGCGCACAGAATCACGGGATACATGGCTCAAGTTCATAGCTGGGTTTGTAGTTACAGTCAATGATCAGAGGCGTGTTGGAACGAACGTCCATAATCAAACGTTTTTCATCTGTTAATTGAATTATGTAATACTTCATTGGTGTATAGCGCACGTTATTCGGTAATTTGTTTGCATAGTGATGCACTTATTTGGAAGTCGCTCTGGGAGCGAGCGAGTCTTCTAAATGATGTAATGTAATGTAATGTAATGTAATGTAAAATTCTATTATTTAATGCAACGTTTTGTCATAAAATTAAATTAAATGGTGTCCAAAACAGAAATGCACAATATTACATCCCGCACGATCGTATTTTGCGTAATGGAAGCTATATCCTTGCCAGTGCAATCAAACTTTTGTGAAAATTTTCTACACCGAGGACAAGACTTTACGTATTAGTGTTAATTAAAAGATAATGAGTTTGAAAAGAAAAAAAAATTGATAGAAATTTTGCGAACTATGGGACTAATGAAGCAGCACGTTCACGCGTGAATGAGCAGTGGCACGCGAGAAGCCTGACTTGTCACTGCAGAATTATGTGCCATATATAGTTTAGATGAGAACTATTCGCGCACCGCCGCCCAATTTATTTACCTGTCACTGACTTCTACACAAACTTTTACTAACTCCATTAAAGAAAAATTACAGACAACTGCTGAACAATCTTACTGGTGAAAAGGTTATCTCGATTAGTTCTTTGGAGCTCTAAGTAATATGATGGACTATTATAATATATTGCTAGTTTATAACTTGCAGTAGAAACCTAATAATTACCACTACGTCTGCATAACAGGGAGTATAAATTAGACTTCTCTTAAGAAAATAAAAGCAAAGATCCGAAATAATTTATTTAAATTCACCATTTTTTTTTCTAATTATACTTTAAAAAGGGAACATTACAATATTTTGTTTATAAAATCAGTTAAAGGAAGCAGCATATAGCAGTTGATTTTTATTTAAAATGGCTTGCTTATTAATAATAATAATAAAAAAAAAACACAAACCAATCAAAAACAGGTCTGGCATATTCATCAAACAAAGGTAAGTACTCTGTCTCGTCTGTTTGTTTCTCAGTGGCTGTCTGTACTATAGATCTGTTCTATTTTTGACTGGTGTCCATAAGACCTTGCTACTCCCTGCTGTTGCTCCCCGAGGCTAAGCAGGACTTGGCCTGGTAAACACCAGGATGAGAGACCGTAAGAAAGAAATGGGTTACTCCTGTCAGAGATGGCACTGTGTTGTGTGAGTGTAGTCTACGAGGCACTTATCCCTCAGGACCAAATAATGACACAAGTGTGCTGTAGGAGATGCCATTTTTTGCAATGGTACATGTTGTAACTGTAGGTACAGACAGGGGAGAGACTTGCACGCTGCTATACAAAGCACAGTGTATGGCCTTTGCCAAGTGCATAAGTTCAGACTGTCTCTCTGTGTTTTTTCCATATTATAAAGACCATAGAAGCAAAGGGGTTGTTTTGTGACATCTTAAGTTGAGAAATTGGGCTCTAGAGCAGAACAAATAGCTGCTGTAGATGTACAAACATCTGGTCAGCTAATTTACTGTGTATTGACTCAGAAGATAGTTGGTCCTGATTGCAAGCAAGTAAATACATGTCATGTCCAGTCTGCTTTAAATAAGCATGTGCACTCATTTAAGTTCTCATTGGCCTTTGATTGGCCAGTCAAGCAGGCTAAGCACAGAAGCTAAACTTAAGTTGCCTAGCAGATACTTGCTAGCTACCTCTGCTCGCTGGAGGAACTGTCAAGAGAATACCATAGCAACTCAGCGTCACACACCAGTTATAAAGCAGAGGCGCATGAATAGTCTGAAATTAAGGGCGTTTTAATGAGGGAGTAAGTTTGTTTTAAAGGGCAGGATCTGAAGGAGAGCAGACCCTGAAGGCAAGAGGGAGGCCTGGGGCATTAGAGTAAGGAGCCAGGGAAGACCGAAGCCAGTAAAGCATAAAAATGTAAGAACTTTGAAGATTCAGCGGATGTTGAAGGAGAAGGGCAATATTAATAATATACTCTCTTATTATTGTTTATTTGTTAAAAACAGTGAACAAGCAACAGTGAGCCATCATATCCAATTAAAACTGTTTCCCTAAGTGTAAATCAGGTATGAATATCAATGATCAATGCTAGATGTTGCCTCCCAGTACAACTAACAACAGCACGCACTGTGGATGTGCTAATTCTCGCCTTAGTTAAAATAGCAGAAATGAAGGAAGAAAGAAAAAAGTAGCACTAGTATAAGAGAGTCATGAAGATATGAGTACCCTTTGGGAAGGAAAGGCAGAGATAAACTCATCTGGGGGCCAAGGTGACATAAGATATATGTGGGGAAGGCAATCATGTCAGTGACAGAGAGCTGAATGTAAAGGAGGAATGAGAATAACTAAGACAATGGATCCATGGCATGTAGCTCCTAGACAAGATGAATGTCAAGGTGATGTCCATCAGGAGAGCTGGAGAGCGTGAAGCCTGGGAAGAAAGGCAGATTGCTGTGTATTTAACATGAATGTTAGAAACTACAACAAAGGGGGACAGAAGCAAATTGGAGCAAAGTGACTTAAACAGCATTAAATGTGATCAAAGAGGTGGTGCAGGGATGGTGGTAGGTGGGGCAGAAAAAACCCAAAAATGAATCAGACGCAGTTGCAGGGCCAGAATGTCAAGGTGGGTGACAACGAACAAGCTTGGAAGAAAGGCCTGCAAGTTTTGATGTGCTCTCGGGTATTATCCATGCCTCAGTGAGAGCAAGATAATCTGCAGAGAAGGGGGGTGGGAAGCAAATTCAGAGATGAAATCGGCTTTCTTCGAATCTGGCTGGCGATTCCAAAGTGCAGCACTGAAGAATTATAACGGAGGAGAAGAAGAGGGGAGAGGAATGAGGATGAGATTAGGATAAGACTGTCCATGTTTGGCAACCTTGCTGTTGGACTCGGGCATCTTTTTTTTTTACACAAAATCAAATTGGGAAATGTTTTAGATCTGAAGATTTTGGTGCTCCGATTTCAGGCCTCTTTGGGTTGATAGATTGCTGAAAGCAATTAGTTATTGGTAAGTTCTTGACCTGAATTAAAGTGGATTGCATTTTATAGGTTACAATCTGTGACTACCATGTTGGATTTTCCTCTTCACAAAATGGCCCAAACTGAGTAAGCTTTATCTCTAGTCCTCAAGCTTTTAGCTGTAGTCTACCTTCCCCTCTATCTATCCCTATTTTCTATTTAAAAAAAGCACTCTACACTAGTGTAGTACTTAACTCAGTATCTTACTGACCTCTAGTAGTACTTTTCAATAACTACTCTTAGAATTGTGATGCAGTTATTTGGAAGTTGCTCTGAATGTCTGCTAAATGGTGTAATGTAATGCAGACCTCCTGGTTGACACCCTATCACCCCTTCAGTACCCATATTATTTAATTTTGAATCAGCAGAAAAAGTGAAGATGTTGATATAATGCTCCTGAACTTAGCAGCTGAAGCTAAGGCAGTGGCAATTACAATGCTAGTTCAGAGTAAAATGCAAGTCAACACATCTTAATCAATCAATTCTCAATATAGACTCCATTGATTAAATAAATATGTGTGCCATTTTAAGAAGAATTCAGTGTTATTTCTTTAGTTGTCATTAAGAATATTTTATCGATCACTGATGTTTTTTGAAGTACCAGAACTGAGACCTGTACATCCTATGTCTGTGGTATCATTTCTGATAACAAAGTGCCCTTATGGAATGCATATAATGTCTTCAGCCTTGTGTACCTGTATCTGATTTCACACAGTACACAGTGTGACATCATGTGAAATAAAATATAAAATGTCTGACAGTGTATTTTATTATTTCACCATGAAGATGTTATTGGTGATATTAAAAAGGGTATTTTTATAAAAATAACTTCATTCCAGAACTAGGCATTGATCTTCAGACATACACACTAGTCTGAATCAGTGCTCAGGTCTCAGAATGGCCTGTCATAGATGTGCTTTTCCTGATGAAAATGGTCGATGTTTTGCCTTGTAAAAAAAATGCCAATGGCACATCTAGCCAGAGACTTTTTTTCTAATTAAGTGCCACTGAATGGCAGATACTTCACTTCAGAATACACAGACTTTCTATTCCTTCCAGCATGCTTGATTATATACTTACCCTTATTTTGTGAGTGCATGTTTTTGTTAATTTTGCAGCAGGCATTTAAAACCATGGTCGTTTTAAAAATAACTGCCTTTATTTTTCCAAGGCAGTTTGTTCCCATGGTGACCTAGAGCTTGGCACTTTTTACGGTGAAAAACAAGTCTAGCCTTATTCTCTCCTCCGAAGGACCAGCTCTAGCACCGGCTATAGAATGTTTGTAGCCTAGTTATAGCATAAAGCTCATTATTTACCCAGTTACTTCTCTGCAACTAACTAACAGCAGCCAAAGAACTGACGGTAAGAATAAGTAAAGAATAAAATTGTAATCCAGATTGTCAGGGTTTCAAACATGGCTTTAAGCAAGTCAAATTATTGATTTGAGGTTTGAATCCAATGAACACACCTGAAAATCTTGGAATATATGAGCAATTTGAGGTTTATGATACATTACCAAAAGCATATTCATAGAGCATTTTTCTAACTCCCACATTCTATCTGACTCTTTTCTCAGCTTTGATTCTGAATCAACCAAATGCACTGCATGTAGCTCTTGGCCATATGTCACTAGTACATCCTTTTGGGAGCAAAGCGTTGTTATTCAAAGACTGTCACCCAAAATATATTACCTAAAATATGTTTGAAACAATGCAATAATAAGACAGGCTATTATTTAAAGTCCCCAAAGAGAGATGAAAATGAAGTGATCCTGAACTATTCGTTCTCATGGTCTGAGTCTGTAAAGAACTGTAGATAGAAGCTTGAAAGCTAATGGTAATCTCATGGAGAAACTTTAAGCTCTTGGACTGAATGGTGTGCCAGCTTCAAGGCTGCATGGTTGTGTAATGGAAAAGACAGGCAGAGCTGGAAAAAGGAGAGCAAAAAAGAGGGGGAAAAAGAGAACGAGAGCGAGAGAAAATAAAACACAAAGGATCCTGCCGCTGGGAAATAGGTGAGGCAAATTTTGAAATTTTGCCACAGAAGATGAGAATTCCAGAAAGTAAGACTGCTGACACTGGTTGTCCTGCGCAGCAGATGTAAAGAAAAGTACAATAGCAGATGAGAGAGTCATGGGTGTCTGGTTCAACACTGGGAGAGGCGACGGAGAGACTGTGTCCAGGAAAGAAAGGTTATGTCATTAGGATTTGTGATGCAATGTTGTGAGTGGTCGCCATGGATACAGGAAGGAAGATGGAGGGTAAAAATAGCAGAGCTAACCAGGCACCAAAAAGCATACTCTTCTGACTGGGGACAGAAAGGGAGGGGGGTTAGAAAGAGAGAGAGAGAAAGAAGAGGAAGGTTCCATCTCAACAAACCGTTTTATGAATCATTAAAAAGGGAGAGGCGTTTGTTTTTCTTCTCTACCCCCCACCACCCCGCCCCCCTTTCTTACTCGGTCAGAGGGCGGGCCTTCGAGGTGGGGCGGAGTTTCGGGCCCTCTGCAGTGTACGCTTTTTTCCGGCCCGTATCCGTTTCCAGCTCGCCCCCTCACCAGGATGCCAGAGTGAAACCCTATAGCAGTCAGATCCTATTGCTTCCAGGACCCAGTGTGGGAGCGTCAGGCTGCCAGAATGATTAAGCCCCAGGTCTCTCTCTTTCGGAAAAGGTCACAGATCTGCAGCGTTGGTTATATCATCTCTCCGCGAATGTGGAGAACCCACGGCCTGCTCCGCTGGACGCATTTCTGCCGCAGTTTAATGGGAAAACAGAAACTTCCTCAATTCTGCTGGCATCCATAAAAAATAAAGAGGGCTCTGGGGTTTCCCATTCATGCTGTACGTTCAGAACCGTGGAAAATCAGCCGACTCTACATCCCTCTAAGGCTGACCCTTCAGAGGGATCCCAAGGTGTTCCTGTTGTGGGATGTTTTGTCCATACCTCTGGGAGTTCCCTGGAGTCCTCCCTCTCTTTACAGAGATCTTTCCTGGAGGGAGAAGAGCTCTTGTCATCCAAAAGTGAATTTTCTTGCCCTCCATCTTCTCCAAGTCAAGGCTGCTTCAAAGAAACTCTGTCTCATTCTTGATTAAATCAAAGCCATTTCATGCATTTTATTGGCTTCTTCCTTCAGTGCAAAGGGCATTCATAAATTTTGTTTGACAAAATGATTGAAAGTAGCTTAAAGGATGAGAGGATTTTTTAATTAATGACTGAAGTCAATACAAATGAACTACCATGTTGTGTTGCTGTGAGCATATTGTTCCTACTTTCATGTTTACAATCCAACAAAACCACTGTCATGTTGAATCTCTGTCCTCACATAATCGTATTCACAAAAACGAGTGTTGACATGACAGTACTCATATGGACGGTTTATTCTCTTACAGATGTTTATAAACTTTGTGTCATTTCAAAACTGCTGGAGTTTTACACTTGAGCTACACTTGAACACATTAGTGCTGGAAGGTTCTTTGAGTATTTTCAGAAATCAATCCATTAAAATGCTTCATGCACTGGCCTTCAAATACAAAATAGGATACTAAATAGAAACTTTAAAGAAAGCACACAGAAGTGCTCAAGTATTAGAATTATGATTCATCCTTTCAAATTAGATATTACAGGATAACATGGGTGTCATACATTCATTTTTAGAAATCTCTCTTGGGGTTCAAATTTACTGACCCCATAAGACAATGAGAGATTGAGTTCACTCTGGGTTGAACTGGCCTGGGTTTGAATTGTGGTTTAGACAACAGAACAGCATCTTAAGCAGACTATTTTTACCTGAATTACTTCCTCAGGTCCATAGCTCTCCACACAGGTTCCTGAATATGGTAAGTAAAAGCTTATCTCTATGGGTTAAGCTGGACATGAGTATTCAGCTAAACACAGAACCAGCTATAATCACAGGCTAAACCTCCTGAGTCTGTTTCATTTTCCTGATGTCAATGCAGCAGGGAGAACCTCAGGGAATCTGGAAGGGGTGCCTGTGCCCATCCAAACGCTGATGCATGTTGTATGATATTGATAATCATTGCACTTATTGACAATTATAATAGTTAGAAATCACGGCTCATTGCCAAGGGCCACTTGCAAGTATGCATTACACGGATTTTATGTTTAGACTTTAGTTTTACTGTGCCTACAAGTAAATAAATAAATACCAAATTAATATTGCTTGAATTATAACAGATTGATTTACAAGAATATGGAAGAGAGGCTCAAAAACCTTAAAAACTAAAAAAAAAAAAATAATTCTTTAATCTATCTTTCTTCTAACCTCCAAGCTTTATGGGTTCTAACTGTGGTCAAGATACTTGGACACAGTGGCTCTAATGAAAAATGAACAGTCTGGAAAAGTTACAGAATAGCCTGTCACTTGTTGTCATGAAATCTCTCTCTTGATCTTACAAGCATTTATCCAATCCTCTTTTTCAATGCCACTTCGAGGGAGAGCACTTCTCAAGCTAATGTAAAATGCAGGATATCCATCTCTTTCACTAATCATATTAATGGTCTTCAAACATGTCACAAATCACACCGAACCTTTACTTCAAAGACTGACAACCCTCAGTATTCACAATACAGACACCTTCAAAAACCATATATCGACTGATCAATGTGCTCCAGTTTCATAAGCAATTTTTATAGATTCATCAAAAATCCATATAACTGTAATCACCGCCACCTCTTCCCCTGAATGTTCCTTGGTTAGCTCCACATCAGATATGGAATGCATATTTAAAGAGGCAAAGCTGTGTGATGTGATTTCCTACCTTTAGAGCAGTCAATATCCCTTCTCTAATGTTTGAAGTCAGTTCTCAGTACCCCTGAACTGAACCTTCAACCTGATCCACACAACTGAGTGTTCAAGCCAAGAAACCCACTTAATGACATACAGACAAAAGACTCATCACTCTCACAAACATACAAACATAAACTCAAACACTTCGCTCAGAATTTTCCATATACTTAATGTATCTTTATGCACTAACAAAGATGGAAATTTAAAAAACTCTGTGTCACAGCAACAGCGATATGGATGTACTATAGGTCCAACATGAAGGTCATTTTAAGGTGAATACAGCTCCATACATTCAAGGGACCTCATGTGAGCTCATACACGAATAGTTATAGGCACTGCATTAAGCTTTTTGTTGCTTTAACTGTATAAAAGCTCAGATACCATGTAACAGAAGTGTTATACACAACATATGGGAGCAGCTCCTTTTGGGATGGGCCCTCCAAATATGGACACTTGAATCCATTTCTCACCTCTTCTTGACATAAACATTCTGCTTCCCAATCTTAAATACGTAGGGGTGGCAGTGTAGCACAGTGGGTAAGGAGTAGGGTTGATAACCAAAGGGTTGCTGGTTCCATTCCCTGCTGGGGCACTGCTGTTATACCCTTTGGGCGAGGTACTTGACCCACAATTACCTCAGTAAATATCCAGCTGTATAAATAGATAACATCAAAAAACTGTAACCTATGTAAGTCACTCTTGATAAGAGAATCTGCTAAATGGCAATAAGGTAGCATAATGTAACTTTGGAAATGGCTTTGCAAATGTTCTTCTACCAAACCACTGCATTCAATTGTCACTAAAGCCCAAGAGCTTCCTATTTCTCTCTCTCACACACTGAATTTACATACAACCAGGTTGAACTGCAGTGTTCTTGATGTTTTTATGTGCTCAGTGTGGTCTCGAGTTGTTTGTGCTTAACTGGAAAAACAAACATTTGAAATATAATTTATGTAATAAATTATGTAATATCATAAGAGAAATAAAGCAATGTACACCTAACATGCACTGATCTTAAATCAATTATCTCTGGATTCTTGAAGAGGAAGGCAAGGCTTTCTGCATTAAGCCATCTGTTAATGCCATTGATAATTATTGTGACTATTTAATTGATATCAGCTACAGACATTGTGATCACCACTTCCTGTTCATATGCAAATAAACTATAAGGCGTTCTCCTTGTTGTCAGCACAAGCTAATGATGTCTTATACTTTGAAACGAATGCCTCATCCGTCATTCATTTGCTTTATGGTAATCGTAGATAATTTCAGAAAGCGTAACAATGTGACACATCATGGGGGGATTAAATACCTGTGGCTGCTCTTCGTTTTTCAAGGATATCAAAGCAACAAATATAAAACAGTAAATATTTGCAACCTGATAGTGAAAACAGCGGCGTGGTGGTGACGTATCACTAATGAGCTATTAAAGCAACAAGCACAAAGTTTGGCAAATTATAACTGACCCACCCGTGCAAGCAAAGCCAATTGTACCATTTTAGTTTTTATGGTGGTCTAAAGCCGCGTTGCAAAAACAATCCGACAACCTATGAAATCTTTAGAGCCATAAAATAATACTAAAACGGCATTTGTGTGCTTACGGTGGTTGGTTGATCCTATTTCGACTGTGATCTTCCACTCAAACGTTTCTCCAAGTTGCCATGGAGTTGCAGTTACATTCCCAATCTGCTAGAGGGAGCTAGTTGACCAATGAACATTATAATGTTTCGCACCTTTAGCTGTCGTGGTCACCAGCATGTTTTATTACAGAAAAATATGAGAAATATAGAATATGTTCACAGATATGCATGTTGTCTTACGGACATATTATATAGTGCAAGTGGAACTCACCTCTTTGCAGTAATTAACTGCAACCAGTATTCAGGGTGATCAGATGGGGCTGATCGGGACCTCAAGAGTCCTTGCCCTTGTACCAGAGAACCCTAAACACCTACAAATCCCAGCGCTCTTGTAAGTGTTACTGTGGTTCGGGCTACTCTACAAAGTCATTAAATTGAGAAGAAGATACGAAAGGACGTATATTTCATATGTTTGTTACCAAGATTTTGGTTTGGGTGGAGTTTTTGTCAGCATAGGCTAATGCTACTGGTGGACTCAGAGATCAAATCGACGACAGATTGACAATATGAAATTAATGCGAAGACATACGGTTGCTATACACCAGACACCTTCTTAGGAAAAGAATGATTCAACACACTGAACAGGGCTTGACGGTAAATGACATAATAGATAACAATCAGACACACTTTTCTTTGGTTCCAGTTGAATACAAACGAGTAGGTGGACTTGACCAAGAAAAATTGTGAGAAACGCCGCTCTTTCTCCGGTTCAGGAGTTTAGAGTCTCACTGCTTGTGCTGGGCTGTTGGCCTTGACGCTACAGCTGAAAGGTGGAAGTGAAGAAAAGATTTTATAGTAGATATTACTATATTGAGGTCCAGGACAGCAGATTCATATTTACATGTACCTCTTCATTATACAAATAATGTGAATATGGCATATCCAGGACAATGGAAGACAGACAACAGACTACTATGCGACTGTATTCCGTAAAACCACTCAGAGCGGCGATGCCCATTCGTTCGTTCTGTAATTTGATCAGCATGCACGTGCCAAGTTAAGACTACTGGAGACGGGAAGATGTGTATATTGCTAACATCGTTTCGTGTCTTACTGAGGAGTATTTCTACATGTACATTGCTTCTGGGCGAGCTTATCACCACGCACAACCTTTGGACACCGAGCCCACATAAACACACACACACAAACAGTCGCACCATTTGAGATGGGTCCCTGACTGAAAATACAGTAGCTGCACAGCATACCAGCAATAACTATTTATTCTAATCCTTATGATAATGAGCCCCGATAATTACACATGTTACCTTGCCATTCATTAGTTTTGTTTAGATTCTGACACACCGTTTTCCCCCGCTTTGGTTTAGCAAGCAAAGAAGCAGTTCAGAGTTCGTAAAACGAGCCTAAATAAATAAACCGCAGCCAGTCGTAGAATTTGCATTTCCCCTCGAAGTCTAAATTAGACTGTCTGTTGCAAACTCCACCCTTCCTCTTTCGGTTGCAGACGTTCTTAGCTGTGAACCAAATGATTCACTGTGCTCTGTACTCATTTTTTTCCCTCTCTGTCTTTACAGCAGCCGCACAGGGCTGCTAAGAGAAGAGGGGGGAGTGACGACTTGTTCCTGGAAGAGCCAGCCTGGGGAGTCAGTCACATTCTTGGCTGGGATTCAATGACTGAGCCAGACACACACAAACAGTGAGAGAGGGGGGCTGCGAGGGAGAGAGAGCGAGAGAGAGAGAGAGAGAGAGAGCGAGTGAGTGAGCAAGCTAGCTCGCTGGCTGGCCATCGCGAAATAGACATAGCTTACTGCAAGGGCAGACTGTGTGGATGCAACGTCTACCACTGCGGAAACAGGCATATAGAAGAGGGACAGAAAGTGTGTGGACCGTATTTTATTGCCGATATCTAAAAAGACGAAGCTCTACTCAATAGGTGGATTCTTTTTGTGGAACTTGAAAGTGTATATTTCCTTTACTAAGGGATCAGAAAGACGCGTAGGTAGATATGGACTGTAGGGAGCCTATTACTGCAGGGGAAGACGTGCCGGTGTTACCATACGCCTAGTAGAGGGAATTGGAAACGCACTACTCCGGACTTTTTTCGTGGATGTTTGATGAAGCGCTTTCCACCTTTTTCTAACTGCGAGAGACCTTGGATTTACAAGGAACTGGGACCTATCGGGGCTCTTATTTGCGTTAGTTTCCTCTCGTTAAACGGAACTTTCACGATTGAAGTAGTACGAAAAACATGGAGACTGTAACTCGACAAAGCTTCCAACCTCATCCAGGACTGCAACAAACTCTGAAGCAGTTTCACTTGAGTTCTATGAGCTCGCTCGGCGGCCCGGCGGCTTTCTCCGCTCGGTGGCAACATGACCTACTCTTCAAGAAGGATGGTAAAGACCCGGAGCCCGTCCTTCACCTCCCCATGCAGCCTCCGCCGGTGATGCCGGGGCCTCTGTTCATCCCCTCGGACCGCTCCACTGAAAGGTGCGAGACGGTCCTGGAGAGCGAGACGATCTCCTGTTTTGTGGTCGGTGGCGAAAAGCGGCTGTGCCTGCCCCAGATCCTCAACACCGTCCTGCGGGATTTTTCTCTCCAGCAGATCAACTCGGTGTGCGACGACCTCCACATCTACTGCTCCAGGTGCACGGCGGACCAGCTGGAAATCCTAAAAGTCATGGGGATTTTGCCCTTCTCGGCACCCTCGTGCGGCCTCATCACCAAAACGGATGCGGAGCGCCTCTGTAATGCCCTGATTTACGGGGGCACGTACCCACCGCACTGCAAAAAGGAGTTCTCTGGCTCTCTGGAGCTTGAGCTGACGGAGAAAAGCTTCAAGGTGTACCACGAGTGTTTCGGGAAGTGCAAAGGACTTTTCGTTCCAGAGCTCTACACCAGCCCGAACGCAGCTTGCATTCAGTGCATGGACTGCAGACTCATGTACCCGACTCACAAGTTCGTGGTCCACAGTCACAAATCGTTGGAAAACAGGACTTGCCACTGGGGTTTCGACTCCGCCAACTGGAGGGCATACATCCTTCTCAGCCAGGATTACACAGGAAAAGAGGAGAAGGGACGTCTCGAGCACCTTTTAGATGAAATAAAAGAGAAATTTGACTTCGCGAACAAGTACAAGAGGAAAGCCTCTACGGTGAGTTTTAGTAGCCTTTTGCGTGCCGTGTGTCTGTTTTTGCGTTTTGTTGGTCACATTTTTGTAAGTCGGCTAAAGGCTTATTGGGGGCTTAATGGTGCCCTGTGTGAACTTGTGTTGAGGCTGTGTCGAGATGGTCAATAGTCTGAAGCAGCCAGCCCTTCAGTTCTTGTGTCCGGGACATAGCAGGCTTGCCTAACTTACTTATTTAGAGCATGCATGTAGATTAATTTACCGTATATAATTTTTTTGCACATGAATATGGTTTGTTATATTTAAAGAATTTTTGCAAGGCCATGCGCTCCCCATTGAAATCATTTAATGTAATGCGTAAATTTTGCCGTTCTCGTCTATATTCCGCCTATGCAGTATACTGCTACAGCTTGTGTCGTTGCTTGTGTTGTGACGGAATGTTTTTTTTGTCGGGATCGGCTTTTCCTTTTTACTTTAAAAAGGTCGTATGCGAGTTAACCGCGACTGATAACCTATTTGGTCATGCATAACGATTTGAAGAATTTACATAGAGCTGGGTGGGTACATAAAGTTTGCAGCGTATTTTATCAATTTGTTGCCCGATTCAGATGTTGAAATGGTTGTTACAAGTAGGCTATGATTTTTGCCTGCTCTCTCCACAGAGTATTGTTTTCTTACGGACTATCCAGTGAAAAGAAAATAAATAGTCATATACAGTGATGTAATGGAAGTGGCGTTTACAATCGGGGACAACTGGCTCGGGAGGCAGTCTTAACCCCAATTTAATTAAAGTTGACATACTGCTACTAATTATCCACTAAGAATAACAAAACGCCTTTTATGACTATGGAACCATTATTCGTCTGTGTAGCACCTCTGCAGGTGTTAAAAGCCTCATTTGAGCGGTAACAGGGAGGTTAAATAACTAGCCCAGCCCAACCTGAAACTTCACTCTTTCTCATTGTCACTGTCTGTATATATTTTTATATTTAATATAGTTTAAGGAATAAATTAATTATTCATTTGAGAGTAACACAGGTATGAAATAATATCCTTTGTGGATTAAGGAAATGATTTGCGAAAGATTTTTAATTACTCAATTTTAAAATGGTGGAAGTTGTTTATGGTTAAAAGGCAAAGCGACAGTAACAATGTAGTTAATTTGCAGATAATGTAACCTTCGACCAGTATGTCAGTCCCATACACTCTCTGGGTCGCCTTCCCCTCTCCTAAACCTCTGAAACATCCCACGGCGTACCTCTTCCCGTTTCGCAGTGTGCTGTGGAAATGATTGAAATACGAGAGTTAGCTCAGACTGTTATCTCAGGTACTTGAAGGTGGATGAGTTTTTAATGATGGACCCATCCCTGCCTAATGGTGTGCTACTTAGCAAATTTGAGCTCGCAGAGGGTGGTCAACGGCGGAGCTTTTTAGTTGGGGAGAGATGCCAATTGTTATGTCTGCTTTGAGAGACCATTAGCTGTAGCACTGCTAGATTCTCTCAACTTGGCCCATGTACCACTGGGTGTATGCATTTTGACACCACGATTAAAAATCATTACATATTTTAGACATACCCTAATATTTTTTCCCAAGAATGACTATTATTAAAAGATATCCAAGACGTCATCTGACCACTGTAATATATAAATTATTATTATTATTATTGCGGTCTCGTTTGTTGTATATATCCGTGAAAGTTTGTGAAATAAATGGATATTTCTCTTAAGATTTTTCAGCCCTGCTTGTTTTTACACGCTCTCTGCCCATGAAGTCAAAATGTTTTTATTGACGTATAGCCGCGTTAGTCATTTGTGTGGAGGATATTATGATTCAGTGTGAGATATACATGAGAATACATGATTGAAACGATTCACTTCATATTCACATTTTCATATAAAATCTTCAAAGTTTTAAAATGCACGTACATTTGTGTTCCTTCCCTTTCACATTTTGCCTTTTTAGCAAGGAATGACTGAGCTAGTGTGAGTTACGATGCACTTATTTTAAAAACTCAAAACTGTGCTTTTGTGATCAGGTCCTGGTTGAGGGTCTGAAGGAGTTGGTCATTTTGTGTTATACTAATGCATTTTCCCCTAGTTGAGTGTATTTGCAGTACCTAAATTTCGCATGGGTAAATGCTCTGTGCTGCAGTAGAACATGTGAATGCAGAAATGGCCTATGGGTTGAAGTGAGTGTAGTTTGGGTTTCCATTGAAGATGTTTGACTAAATATGACAATTGAGCATACAAAGGGAGTTTTACGAAACGCTAGATTTAGGTTAAGTCTTGCTCCAAACACCCCTGCCTTGCTTTTTCTGACAAAGATATTCTGTTAACTACAGTGTTTAGCTTCTGGCAGTTTTTGGCCAATATAAACCTGACTTCTGCATGGAGAGATCCACTAGCAGCTTGCAGACAGAAACCTTATTGTGTCCACTGGGGTAGAGGGGGATTAAGTCTGTGTGCTGGTGGGGACAGATCAGGGCAGAGTGTCTTCCCCTCCTCCCCAAAATAAACCCAGTAGCAGCGCCCCCCCCCCCCCCCCCCCCCCAAATGAAAGACAAGAACATTCATTTGCATGAACTGTTACACTTGAATGGAATTGATGAAGCAGGGACAGGAGTATTGTGGTGGAAACATAATATGCTTCAACAATGGGTTGCATTGAGGGACCCCCCTGCCACACACACACACAGACACACACACATACACAACACACACCCCCCCCCAAACCCCCTTCCACTTTGCTCTTTTCCTTGGGGAGGGGGGTTGTAAGAGGTGTTACTAGGGTGGTAGTGGTATTGGGGGCCGTGGGGGGGGGGGGGGTGCTGGGTGCTCTGGTCTGTTGTACAAACGAAATGGAAATGTGTACAAACAGGAATTGCGTTTCTGCAGTCTCCTTGCCCCATGCCACATCGCTGCAGAGATTCAGAGGGCGCTGCAGCGTTCATGGTGGCCAGTTAGGCTGTCCGCTTATCTGCGGTCACTGGTCTGAAACGTGGCCCCGCTGTCTGTCACCATTTCGGTGAAAGGTCCTGGGAGAGTCTTCCTTAATCATATCAAGTTTGCAGTAAGCGACTGTTTTACCTGCCAGGGTTCACCCCCGAGTGGTGCACATGCTTAGTAGCTACAGTGTCCTGAAGTAAACAATTCAAGTTTCACATTTTGTTTGTCTAGTATGCATTTAAATGTGCGACGTTCAATACATTCCCGTTTTTGTATCGGAAGAGGACTATCCAGCATGCCCAATCTCAACTCTGGAGCTCACTGCTTATTTTTCCTATCGTTCACTGCACTACCTACGTGTTGGCTGGTCGTTGCATGTTTTTTTCAGGGTTAAAAGATGTAATTACGAAGACCGACACCGCTTTTTATGCTCGGTTAAGACAAACCCCAAGGAAAGGTAACCCTTATTAGGATGCAGACTGTGGTGCACTTAAATTTCCAGCCGTAAAATTTTGCAAGATACAAACTTGGCCAAACATTCCCCCTGGCTAGTGGCCAGCGACTTTATAGGGGGTGGTGCACTGGATCTGGTCCACTGTGCTTTAAATCCGCCAGTTCCACAAAAAAAAAACGAAACGAAAAGTCCACCTCTTGTTTCTGGAAAGTTCTTCATCAGTGAGAGTGTTTTTTTTTTTCTTTGAGCGGGGGTGAAATGACATTGTTCAGGAGGATTCTGGGTAAGCAGGACTTCCCCTCTCCTTTTAGCTGCAGTGCAGAATGGCTGCAGTTCTGCTCCCTGGTTTCTAGGGCATTGCCCAATATCCCTCATGCACGTGCGGGCGTCATGTCACCCTGTCTGTTACAGTCAGCATGGGCGCCGGAGAAGCAGACAGACAGGATGTCCTGAAGCTGCAATGTGTCTATCTGTGTGTAGTTGCGAAAGGCCAGGGCCCAGTGTTATTTTTTTTTTCTGATATTTTTCAAGACTCGGACGCAGCTAATGCCCGCCCCCTTCCTCCCCCCTCCCCACCGAACATATTCTGCACCTATGTGTGCTGGTTTGTCTGAATCCTCTCCCTCACCACATATGCGGTGAGTCATGTGTAAGTCTCATCGCTGGCGGGCGCTAATTACTGAGGGTGGAATTGGTCTGCAAGCGGGGAGGCGTTCAGACAAGCGCCCTCGGGGAACGAGCAGGACCGTCTCACCAACGGTGCTGTCCACATTCCCGCCGGCCTGTCAGGTTATAGGCTGGTTACTTCACTTTCACCCCCCTGGTAGTCACCGCGGTATTTCCTCATCTTGTCTAGACTTCTGCGCTTGTCGTGTGAGCGCTCCCAAAGCGCGCTCAGAATGATACAAAGGTGTCTCTTTGTCTAACCATGCCCCAGGGTGCTGGCACTGGACACTGACATGGCCTTCGCCTCGCTGATTTGAACACACGTGTGGCCAAGGGCTCGTTTGGCTTTTTGAACCCTGCGGTGAGCAAGTGCATAGCTGAGCAGTGAGAGGGTTCAAAGTTTATGAGCTGGGTGTGGAGCCATATCCTTTGCTCGCAGAGCCAATATTAGGCCCCTCTCATGGCTGCTGGCTCCCTTATACCTGAGTGGGTGGTAGATATTATCAGTGGCTTTCTGTAACTGTATTTTTAGAGTGGGCCGTGGCAGAAGATCAAACAGGCCATTGAGTTAGATTTGGCAATGTGTACCATGTGATTGTACAAATAACTATGGAATTTACACTGTCTCCATATTAGCCCACACAACAGAGAGAGGAAAGTACAAGGTGTGTCAGTGACTAACATAGACAGTGGAGGTTTTGAAGGCAGTGGTATTTTTTTACCTCGCTCAAAAGAAGCTGAGATACTTAAATGGTATTAAATTGGCAAAATAATGAATTACATTATTTTTGGCTCTTAGAATATTGTGCTTTAATTTTCAGCCTGGAATAACGGAAAATGTAGCGTACGTGAGCCTAACACACAGACAAAAAACTAAACAAAAAGAAAAGAAAAGAAAAAAAAAAAACCCTAAAAAACACTTCATTGAATTTGTTAAGGCCAAACCGCAAACAGCAGGGTCGATTACCATTGGTGGTCAAATTAACCCCTCATATCAATTTACAGCAAGGTAACCTGAAAAGTTGTCACTCAGACACAACTTTTGCAAAGGGGAGCAGACAAACGCACATTAGTCAGCCGGAAAAAAAGAGGGCGTTGCGACAACAGCATTCCAAGGCCGTCGCTCCCTATCTAAAGAGACAACTGATTACGCAAGAGGGGTATGAAAACAGTCATGAATGGGCATGAATGAAATATGCCCTCACACCTGTTCGACATTAAAATCAGCCTCTGTGCTTTCTCACTACTTGAAAATCAAGTTGTTTTTTTTTCCCCTGCTTAATTTTGTCAGAGGATGGCGGAGGTTTTAAAGACAAAGGAAGCGGTTGTCTGAAAGGCAGAAAATGAGCGTTTGAAAACGAGCGTTCGAGAACAGAAACAAAGCTTTCCAATCAGTGCGTTTCAGGGGTTTTCATTTCATCACAGAACCTGCATTATGCGCTTTGGTTTATGAGAGATGTTACAGTTCGTTTTCATTTCAAGCGTTTGTGTCTGTTCATTGCGTGTTTTTGTTCCGGCTGCCTTTGTTCCAGCTGGAACACTTAAATTACAAACCATGGTCTTTTTAAACCGGTGTTAGAAGTAATAGTTTAGATAAAAAGCTTATCTGATTGTTAACGGTTTTTTTGATAAGTAAGGCTCCCTTGGTTTTTTTTTTTTTCCTGACATCGTGCTCGAAAGCAGGGCTCCTTTCCAGAGACTGTAGAGCTGAAACTTTCCCTTCTACTGCCCAAAACTGTCCCAGTGCACTCTGGGATATCCCGTTCCGCAGTGAATGGGCTGCTTGTTCGAGGGGAAAGGAAGTGTGCTCCCTTAGGGAATATGGGGTATGTCCTGTTTCGTATGCGAAGCACATCGGCCTTAAGCCTTCCGACAAAAAGCCATATCCACATTGAGGACAGTACAACAGCTGTCAGGCCTGCATATCAATAGCCAGAGCAGAATCCCCCCTTTTTTAATTTCTTTCCTAGAAAATGCGGCAACTCCTGTTTTAAATACAGATACAGCTGGTCTCAGCTAAAACCCCAGCGTTACGAAAAAGGAGGGGGGGGGGGAAATCAGGGTAGAGGAAAAAAGAAACCCTAACCTTGCATGATGCAAATTCATTTGGACATGCAGAATATATCCATTTAGTGCCATTACAATGCCCAAAGAATTATATATATTCTGCTTTGTTCCTGGACTAAGAAATAGAGGGCCATGGTTTAGGATGCCCGGAGGAGAGGGAAGCTGCTAATTAACTTTGATCATTCCTTCTCCCATCCACCCAGCAGAGCCTGGACTGTTCTCCTTGGTCACATTAACTGTTCTTCCAAGATCATTGTTTAAGGTCAGACAAATCAATTTTAAATTGACACTGGGGAGACCTGTAGTAAAAAGTGACTCTGGGTTTGCTTGCTAATGCCTAACAGGGACAATAAAAAGGGACTGCCTGCTACTTCTTTGACTTCCATTCTGCAAGTTAGTTCTCCGACTCCAGTGAAATTAGCGAACTTCAGTTTTACGTCAGTGTTAGCTTCAGCAGTGCACTGTTGGGCAGTGAGCCGTGAGCAGTAAGCAGACCACTGGTGAAAACTGATGGTCGGACGCCCATGTGACAAACTGGACAGAATAAAAATCTCTTGTATTAATCAGGAAAAGATTGGGAAACCTCCCTTGAACAATTTAAACTGTAATTGCTTTGTAGCTTTAATGGTATGCAAATTTGAGTCAATTAAGAAGGTTTTTTTAATTAGCAGTTAAGTTCATGTGTGAAGCGCCTCACGCTAATTATTTGCCACATACGCTGCTAATTTGCTGTGCTTTTTTCTGCATACCCATGAAAACCCATTTTTTTCATGTTTCCTTTTCCCCCCCTGTCCTCTTGAGGTAGTTGTGGCAGCAGGGGGATTGGGCTCACTATGGATTTCTGCTTTGCGGCACTTTTTGCTAATAACTTTAGAAGCGTTTTGACTTGAAAAATACATAGACACAGTTGTACAAAAGTGCACGTCCAGATGTACCTCCCACACACAGGCATGCACATGCATGCGCACGCACACGCATGCACGCATGTGCGTCCGCGCACATGCACGCGTGCGCGCGCACACACACACACACACACACACACATACACACATACACACACACCCACTAACCTCATGCACAACCACTGACAGAGGTGTGCAGCATGCTAAGTGTTAGAAAGAGGGGTCGGGGGTGCATTTTTCGATTGGGTGTCTGGAAAGCACATTAAAAGGGCTTGATAAATGATGGTGAAAATAAATTAGGCATGCTGATGCGCTGTTGTTTTTCCTTCTCGGAGCCCTTTCGTCCGACAGCCTTTAAGAGGTACTTAAACAGGCGATTGTTCTCACAGACCTGAGTTGTTTTCTTTTTTTTTCCCCAGGAAATAATTCATCTTAATTAAATGGTGAATTCTTGGGATACTTTGACTTGTTTGGCAGAATTGTTATATATATATTTTTTTGTTTGCGAAATTATAACTCTTGAGTGTTGCTGCTCACACCTGCAGTGTCATGTCTCTCGCTTGTTATGGTGTCAGACAGCACAGTCACTGCAGTTACATATTTTTGACTTTGAAACTCAGGGGTTGTGGAAGCGAGCAGAGGGCCTCCTCTTTTGGCACAGAAAGCTGACAGTCTGTAACCATGTTGCCAGTTTGGGATCCCGCTCAGCAGGAAGGGACCAGGGGTTGGACAGTGCTCCTACTCATTCTTAACGGACAGACAGCCAGCTCTGTAAAAGAAGGCTGATACACGCTAAACACATTAGCCCTACCATAAACCCATCCCTGCGTTCAGCTGAAACGTTTTTATAGCACACACTGCTATTGGGAGATCACGTCTGTTTGATGTTTTTTTTTTTTTAGATTGTACCATTTGTGGGATGTTTAATGCTGATTAATCCTTAAGATATTCTCTTGTTTTCCCAGTAGACTATTATGGAAGCCTTTTCTCCTCTTCCTCTCCATCCCTCTCTCTGTCTCTCTCCCTCTCTCTTCCTCCCACCCCTCCTCCCACCGCCCAGCATCTGCCCCCACAGTTGCCTCCCCACACACGCACACACGCACATGCGGACAGACGCGAGCGCGTCGGCACGACTCCCGCACGTCTCTCGGGTACGGCGCCCGCCCGTTTGCAAATAGCAGAAATCCTATTCAGAGAGAAAAAAACGGTGAGGGAGGAAGAGGGAAAAAAAAGAGGAGAAGTTCAAGCCTTCATCACAGACAATTGTTTCCCACCCCCTCCTCCCTCCCTGCATCCCTGTCTCCCTCCACCTTCTCAGGCCACTCAGCAGACTGCTGCCTCTCAGTGTCTGCGGATGACAAATGGAAGGCCAGGGATGTGCTTTATGAGCAGCAGAGGCAGAGAGGACCAGAGATCACATTAATATACCTGATTGTAGGAGGCTGGTGGGGGTCTGATGGAGTCAGGGGGAGGGGGGGGGGTTGGTAGGTGGGTCTTGTGAAGGAGGGGGGTGGGGTGTGGGGGTGTGTGTGGGAGATCAGTCAGCTCAAGCTCCTCCAAAAAAAAAAAAAAAGCTTTGTGCTTTGAGGTTACCACGGCCACCGTTGTGTGTGTCAGTGGATCACAGCTGTGCTTCAGACTGGCTCTGCTGTTTCCACGGCGAGGTCTGAGCCGGCAAGCAGACTGAGAGCGACGGAGACGACGGATTGGCCACTTCCCCGCCACGGTGTCTCCCGCGCTAATGAGCCCTTGCTAGCACCAACAAGTACTACCTTAACGGCATCAGCCCTTGCGAACATGCTCTGATCTCACGGCAACCAGAAAAAAGTATATGTTACTAGGTTGTTTGCGATAAATAAAGACCCAGTATTCTGCTGTCTGGGCATCCAAGCCGAGCCATTGGATGGTGCAGTTTCTATCAACGAACAGACTGCAAAATTGCAACTGACAATGTGTACATTTTTTTGCTGCTATGTATTATTGATGGTAGATTACCGTAGGCAGCAAGGACCCCCGTGTTTATTTAATGAGATAGAACGTTTGCGGGATGACTCGGGGTTTAAAATATTTATTACACACATGCCTCTGCAATCTGAGCTATTGCATTAACTACACATCCAACCCATCATCAACGCACTAACCTCACCCCTGCGTAATTAGTGCTTTGACAGAGGAAAGGATGCTTTCATCCTGATTCCTTATGTATTTATTTATTTAACCTCAAATCATTCATCATCTTGCTATGTTTCAAGGGCAGCTGAGAAAAGTTTGTCTATGACCATGTTTTGCAGCAGGATATAACATATTGATGTGTTCCAAATAAGACACATCCGGCTTCATTTTATACGAAGGCTTTTTTGGGGGAGGGCCACACACACGTATACTCACTTAATGAGGTCTTTTGGTGTGCCCTCAGTTATTGGAGTGGATGTGTGGTATTGTGGTTTAGGAACTTGCTACACCAGCTTGAATCCCATGTGGGGCAGAGTTGCTGTACCTTTACTGTGGTACTTACTCGTAGTTCAATAAAGTGTTCAGTTGTGTAGGTGCAAAATCTAAGCTGGAAAGTCATGGTTGATAAAGCTGTCCACAAAGCAAAATAAAAGAACTGTTTACACAGAAAATTAATTACACATTTAAATAGATAAGAAAACAATTGAAAGCTCATGGCCAACTCTGCACATGTAGCCATTTTTATAAATTACATAAACATACAAATTTGCATGTACGTGTGTATGGTTCACTGCACTTTATTGGAGTATGCGGTGAAAGGAGTATGCATGAATCTCAGTTTCTGTAGATGTGTTGTTCTGTGCGTGAGAGAGGGGCAGATGTAAGAGTCACGTATATGTATATATATATATATATATATATATATATATATATATATATATATGTGTGTATGTATATATAGTCTGAGTCCCTTGCATGGCCGTCAGCTGTAAAAGCTTGCGTCAGCAATGTTGCAGCATCAAGGAGGCAATCTGTACCTTTCTGTGGCGTGCTGTTTTCTTTTTTTAATCGCCTCCGAGCTGTTTGTCTAGCAGCCCTTGCCCGAGGCTGTTCTGCGTTGCGAATTTATCACACAGTCAAAATAGCTTGATTGCTGCAGACGACCTGTTCTCACGTCTGCGCGTCTCGTGAGATATACATAGAAAGATATTCGGCGGGGGCTGGGAGTAGCGGCGTGGCTCATTGTCCCAGTTAGCAGACGGGGCCCTGTCCCCCGGGGGGGGGGGGGCGCGGCGTGTCAATGTATCACCCTGTCAGGGTACGCTGCTGAGAGGCCAGGGAGGGCTGCCCCTCGCAACCCCCCCTCCCCGATGCGACTGCCTGCGTTCAAGCGGGCCCCGGCTCGCTTTGAGCCGCCCGTTATCGCTTCGCTTCAGCCTTAGTCTTTTATCCCCCTAACGTCCTCGCGGTGACTCGAAAGGCTCGAGGTTCTGTTCGGGACCCGGTACAGAGCCGGTCCTGCCGCCGCTCCGGCGTTGCGTTAAACCTGCGGCAGGTCTGTTCGTCCGGCCCGAAGCTGCACTTGCGTTTGTGGTCAGCTGACAGGATGGGCTTTTGGGAAGCGTTATGTCTGACACCTGCACCTGTCTCTGACAGTGTTTTAATGCAGAATTGGTGTAAAGTGCTGTGAGAAGGAAAGTCAGCCTCAAGCCGGTGTACGTCTAGCAACGAAAGGAGTGAAATTATCACAATAATTTAAGGTTAAAGAATATCACTGCATATTAAAAATGCGAAAATTGAAAAAAAAAGTAATAATAAGAGAGAAATAAGCAAGATATTACTTGGCTTTAGATGTCTGTGGAGGAGTGCTTAGATGCGTTATTCTCAGAGCCTGGGAGTCTAGTTTTTTTATCTGTGACGTAAAGGCTGTCCGATTGCTGAGGCGGGGGGGGGGGGGGGGGCACTGCAGAATTAGTGCTGCGTCAGCCGCGGCCTTCCTTTGTGTGACGATGTCGGGCTTTAGACCCCCATGTGTTTTCAAGAGCGTGCTGACACATGACCTCTTCAGAAAAAAAAAGAGAGACCAGCGACCCCACCTACCGCCCCCCCCCTCTTTTCAGGCTGCCCAGCCAATCCCCAGCCCCTATGCCTCTCCCACAGGACAGATGGCCGTCTGATAAAGGCTCAGAGACAAACACACCACAAATAAATTACAAAACAACGTGCACCCCCCCCCCCCTTCCCCCTACCGACACCACCGCCACCGTACCCTCTGAAAGAAGCAGCCATTTTGCCTCCTAACCTGGCATGAGATTTCATTCACAGGGGCACGGTCTGTGTTTGAGTGTGGGGAAATCTAATGTAATGTTGGCCTGACGAAGCATTCTTGGGTGATTTTTGCCTCCATTGTGAGTTTTAGGATTACAGCATCACATTTTTTCTTGCGAAATTGATCGAAGATTTTCTTTCTAAAACAATACTGTATCTCTGTGTGTCATAAACACAATACTAAAACATGCAGTTACCATGGCCTACGAGTAAAAAAAAAAAAAAAAAAGAAAAGAAAATGAACAGTTTTTTTTGTTATTCTTTGTTTTTAAAGGCGCTGTTTCTGTCTGCGAGGGCTTCTTTTGGTGCAGTCGTGTTGCAGAAGCAGCGTTCGGGGCTGCGGTTTGTAGAGCCAGGAGACACAGCCTGATAGACAGCCTGATACGAGAAAGAGAGCTCTGTGTCAGGAATACAAAGTAAAGCCTTTTTTGCGCTATGAGGAATGCAGAATTCCTCTCCCAATCTCCTGTCTTTGCCCCCCCCCTCCAGCGCTGCTTCCCCTCCGTCAGACCCGACGGCCAGCGGGGACTTAATGGGACATGGGGCCGTAAAGAAATCATTTAATTCATTTCGGTGTGTGTGTGTGGCATTGTGCCTTTATATAGAGCTCAGTGTGGGTGTACATCTTTTGTGTGTGTGTGTGTGTGTGTGCGCGCGTGTGTATGTATGTACCTGTGTGTGCGTATGTTTGTATGTATCTCTGTGTGTCTGTGCGCGCGTGTGTGTATGTATCTGCGTGTGCCTGTGTGTGTGCATGTGCGTGTATCTGCGTGTGCCTGTGTGTGCATGTGTGTGTATCTGAGTGTGCCTGTGTGTGTGCATGTGCGTGCATCTGCGTGTGCCTGTGTGTGTGCATGTGCGTGTATCTTCGTGTGCCTGTGTGTGTGCATGTGCGTGTATCTGAGTGTGCCTGTGTGCGTGCATGTGCGTGTATCTGCGTGTGCCTGTGTGTGTGCATGTGCGTGTATCTGCGTGTGCCTGTGTGTGTGCATGTGCGTGTATCTGCGTGTGCCTGTGTGTGTGCATGTGCGTGTATCTGCGTGTGCCTGTGTGCGTGCATGTGCGTGTATCTGAGTGTGCCTGTGTGTGTGCATGTGCGTGTATCTGCGTGTGCCTGTGTGTGTGCATGTGCGTGTATCTGAGTGTGCCTGTGTGCGTGCATGTGCGTGTATCTGCGTGTGCCTGTGTGCGTTTCAGGCCTGGATCAGCTGTTGGAGCAGATTAACATGAGCTCACTGACTACTCATTTCCATCCCCATCTGTTCCCTTCCCACCGTGACGTGGGCTCCCTGATTCCCACAGCCGGTGCAGGTCCCCTCTGCAGGGCGCCTTCGGGAGCCTGACTCACACAGCGCCTGATCCCGCCCGCGTTCTGCCCCGGTGGGCCGGGCCCAGGTGCCAGGTGCACCCGGAGGGACCCGGGGGGGTGAGGGGGTGAGGGGATGGAGGAGCATTCGGGACGTGTTCAGAACGTGCAACTTCTCAGAACACAGCAGACTCTCTGAAATCGGAGCCCTCACAGAATCAAGCAAATCTACTGCCTTGCAGGGAGGGGGAGTGTGTGTGTGTGTATGTGTGTGTGTGGGGGGGGGGGGGGGGTGGGGTGCGGTAACTGCATGTTTAAAGGGCCCACCGTCTCCCTTTCAAACCCAGTGTCAGCGACATCTCTCTGACTCCACACACTCGCCAGCCAGCGCGGAGCAGAAATTAAAATATTAAAAGGATTGGATGCATTCTGTTGTCAGGAGAGGTTGGGGGATCCCATTGTTGGCCTCTTTCTGTGAGCTGTTGAATATTAAAGAGGGGTCTTGCCGGCTTAGCAGCGGCCATGTCGAGGGGCGCCCCTTGTCTCAGGGGGCATTGTTTTGGGGGGAGTCGGGGGCACACAGGGGTCCCGCCTCCTTCTCCAGGCTTGATCGCTGTCCTTTGTCATTGCGTGTTTAAATGGCATCAGCTGGGGACACTGTCGTGGGACAGATTCACAGGGACAAAGCCCTGGCCTGCTCCATTGTCAGGCCGTCAGTTTTCACAAGCGGAGCATCTCAGCCAAGCCCTCATTGTTGTGTGTCTCTCCTTTCTTCTCTCTCTCTCTCTCTCTCCTTTTCTTTCGGGTTTTAGCCAAGGTAAAGACCTGAAGCAAAGTTTCTGTTATAATCAGTTGATCCTGGGAGACAGCGTTTCATGAATGCGTTTTCTGGAGCTAGTAAAAGCATGATATCCTCCTTTACCAGTGTGTCTTGTACTTCAGTCTGATTTCTTACATGATAAGACCACTGTGCTGTATGATTGCTCAGGACATCCAGTAGTTGTATGGCATATTTTCTCAAGAGAATGTATGTACCCTACATTTTTACAGCTTTATTGGTAGAGCGTTTATAAAAGGGCGAAAAGAGTCCTTATCAGCCACTGTCTTTGCTTTTGTTTTATTTTGGCTACCGGCTCATGTCTGGATGCCCTGTTTTATGGTGTTATTATTTGTTTACACATTACGTATTTGCTCATGATTAGCCCGCCGAGATTAAGGACGGTCGACTGACAAAATGTTCCTGCTTCAGTCAGACTGGAGTTCAATATTTGATCTGAATTACAGCCAGCAGATTCCCGGAAGCAAGGGGGGCAACGAATGAGTGGAGGGAATAATGCGACTCAGACGAAACAGAGAGACTAAATATCCTCTCCTTTTTTTCTTTTTTTTCCCCTTCTTCCTCCTCTCTGATTTTTGAGACTGGCTGTTTTTTTTTCCCCTCAGTTCGGGGTTTGGCGGGTGGGTTTTTTTTTTTTGCCTGGAGGTCGTGATGAGAATACGTGACAGGTGAGATAAAGCTGGCATGTTGTTGCCGGCTGCTTTCACAGAAAAAAAAGCAGAGATCACTTCCAGTCCCGCGCCTCGGGGTTGTTTGGTTTCGCTGTGCAGGTTACAAAAGAATGTCGGCCTCTCTGTTCCTGTCTCACCCCCCCTTCCCCCCCAGACCAAAAACCAAAAAAACCCTGCTGTCATTAGCTGAAGAATAGCTGTTTGTTACTATGCAGTCTGAGGGGATATGCATGTATGTACAAGTAACATCCCGAAATGGGTGCGCTCAGATACGGCTGATGGTATAGTGGAGATTATACCTTGCCGAGACAGAAAGAAGCCCCAGTCCTGTAATGTGATGATAGCGGTCTGATCCCTCCTCCCCGTAGCTGATAACGGCCCCTCTCCATTGTGATCCGGCAGTAATCAAACTGAATGTTTGTCTTCCAAGGACGTGGGGTTTTGTTACAGAGGTGGACCCTCATTAGAGTAATGAGGGCAGGTCCTGCTCTCGTCCTGAGTCCGATCCCCCCCCCCCGCAGAACTGCGCATGGCAGAACGCCAGGTTTGGGAAAACTCCCCCTCCCTCGCTAATGGCGCGCTGGTGGGCTCCGGCGTCCCCGGTCGGGTTTTTTAAGATCGCTCTGATGTCTGGGGAGCCGAGAGGGCGCTTCATCAGTCCGGCGTGGCGCAGTGCGGAAAGGGGGGCGAGAGCTCTGTTCGCCTCTCCTGGCGCTGAAAGGGAGACGCGGGGAGCCCCTGAAATAGGGCAGAGCCGTCGCATCGCTGCGGCGAGGCCGGTGACGGGAACGCGGCACGACTCTCCCCCCCCGCGCCCCCCCCCCCCCCCCACCTCTCCCACTGGCACACGGTGCCAGCTTCTGCCAGCTCCCCAGCGCTTGGCAGCCCCACAGACGGGGGCGTATGCGCCTCGGGCGTCAGCAGAGTGGCGGGAGCGGGATTTGGGGAGACGGCGCAGGAGGGGGGGGGCGGGGGGGGGCGCGGGTATCTGTGGGCGCAGACTGGAGCGAGTGAGCAAGCGGCATCCCTCCGCCTCGGCAGGAGACGGGCTCGGAGGTTCGTCACACCTCAATGGGCTTAGAGGAAGTGGAGGTGGGGATCAGTCCGGGGGATTTAAGGAGGCTGCAGGAGAGGGGGACGGGCCCAAACGGGCTCGGTTTTCTCCTCAGGAATTAAGTGCTGGAAACAATGGCCTTTAATATCATTAACATCCTGCCTGCAAGCTCCCTCCAGCCATTCCCCAAGTCATTGATCTCTTCAATTAATCCCATTCCAGCCCACTTCTGCAAATGAACTGGCAGCAGAGATAATGAATAAAACAATGTGTTGAAACGGGATCCTCCTGCCATGCAGGAACGCTAGTTCTCAGGTTCAGGAAGCAGCACAACTCCCTCTTTCTTCTTCTTCTTTTATCCCTGCAGCTCCTTCTCAACTACAGTGAAACTCATTGATTTCTGTGTTCTCACAGCCTCTCCCACACACATTATCATCTCATACATACACACATTCAAACTCACACACACACGCGTGCGCGCACACACACCCACACATGCACGCACACGCACACGCACACCCAGGGTCAAGTCAGCAAATTTCCTCTCAGAGCTCATGGCTCACAATTAAACTAATTGGAGATTTTGAGACAAGAAAGTGTTGATGGTGTTTTAGGCGCATGTGGTGTTAAGATATAATACTCCCTGCCCCTCCCCCCACCCCACTTATCACCAACACCCATCTCCATCACCCATCCCTCCTTTTTCCTCCGGAGGGGTTGTCAAGGATACCTTAAGCAATGGGCAATTTATTTACATCAGGCTTCCTAGATCCATCTATATGTCCCTGTCAATCTCTGCCTGAGCCCGGGTGGGTTGGCCCTCTCTATCACATCCATCCCAGGCCTCTATTCCTTCATCAGGGCCCATCTGTCCACTCTGTTTAATTATCTCCAGACAGCCCCGCGCCTGGGTCCCTGACAGCCTCCCTGCTATGGGTCAGGGTTCCAATTGAACCTTCCGCCCTTCGCTCCAGAGATGCTAATCCAGAAGCCGGAATAAGTAGGCAATAATTTAATACCCCCCCCCCCCCCCCCCTCACCCCCACCCCGCTAGCCTGGCCTGTTTGTCCGGAATCGAATCAGATGTGGTCTCCCGCGTAAGGCCAGCCAAAGCTTTTACAAACACGAAGCCGAAACGAAAGCCGGGCGACGGCTGGGTCGAAAATCAAACGCCTTGGTGTTGGGTTTCAGTGCCCACGGCTTCGAGTTTGGCGCTGAATTGATCAGACAAAAAGGAGGGGGGGCTTTCTTGATGTTTTGAAACCGGGAGAACCCTTTGGTCAAAACGTCAAGGCGTTGTAATTTACGACCCCTGCTGCCCCAGTCAGGTTTTTTTAACATATTTTTTTTATTTTACATTTTGGAAAGCCGGTGTTTTCAGTATTTTACAGAAAAGGGGAATGTTAACTTGAACAATTAGAGGTCGGTTTCACGAGGGGCGGAGGGTTTGCAGACAGTGTATTTTACGGGGTATTTTTCCACCCGCTCCTTGAGCTCGGTTATGTTATTCCAGGGGAGAATGAGACATTAGTCAGTGTTATCCGATAGCTGTTTTGTCTTGAGCGGAGGACGGAGGGAGAGGTGTTTTGTCTCAGTCCCTCTCCCCTGGATCACTGGGGCTTGGCAGGGACTGTGCGGAGAAGGCATCAGGCTCAGGAAGCTCTATGAAACATCAGAATGCACTTCCTGCAGCAATCAATAAACACACGCGCGCACACACACACACACACACACACACACACACACACAAGCGTGTGCACTCACACACACACACACACACACACACACACACACACACGCATGCACGCACGCGTGCGTGTACACACTCCTGCATGCACACGAAGTAACACCTACAAAAATGAAGGAAAAAAAATGGCTTCAAGAAACAAATGAGGAAAGAACCTAAACAAAGTGGCCTTGTGCTTAATCAGACTTGGAAGAAAACAAAAAGCCTATTGCAAAATTCATGTAATCGCCGCCTGAAAAAAAAATGTTTTTGCCATTTGCTCTCAGTTATGCTTTTAAAAATGTAGTGCACTCAGCTGAACGGCTTGCAAAGGCACGGAAGCCACACGGCCACGCCCTAGCAGAAGAAAAAAAGGGGGAGTTTGCATGGAATTCTGAATGACTCCGTGGTCAATGTTTACAACTGTGGAGAGCTGGATCCTACCTCTCCTCCTGGTAGGGGAGGCTTCTTTGATAGTACTTGAAGAATGTGTGAAAACAGATCTGACGAAAGGTTAAACGTGCAACACTCAAGCCTGTAGGTTGAGCAATGATTAGTGGCTTGGGTCACTCCGCCGGTTGTTCTGGGCACAGGAAGAAAAGCAACAGTGAACGGAGGGGGGGGGGGGATCCATTTTAAGCAGATTGATGTCACTTCCAAGCTGTAATAATGAAGTGTTAAAAACTTGATGTTATCAGGCAAGGAGTGAATTGATCATCTCTCTGGCACCTAATAGGCAGGAGAGAGGGAGTAGCGGATAATCTGTCCATTAGCGTCCGCTGCAAGCTGAAAGCGGGGGAAAGAGTAATGATGTGGCCGATGGAACTCCCTTTTTTCACACGAAGGACTTTTGGGCACCGTTTCCTCTTGCCTCCTTCCAATTGATGGACGACGGTGAGGAAAAATGTTTGTTTTTTTGTCTTACCCGGCAATGGAACATTCTGGAATATATTTTTTTGTCATGCCATTTTTTTTTTTTTTTTTTTATGAGCGACAACAATGAAAAAAAAACACACCATTGACCTTGTTTCTCACACTGGTCAGCGGCAGGTGCTCGGGCCTGGGTTTTTTTTTTCTTTTTTTGAGCCCGCCACAACAGGGTCGAGTGGAACGAAAGGCCATTGTTACACCCCGTTCCCCGGGACACAGCCTAGTTCAAAGGTGACGGAGGTTGCTGATGTGAGAGTTTGTCGCAGGCCAGCGAAAAGGCCCCCCCAACCCCCAGCCCCCTCGGACGGCACTCTGCCTGTGTGAGTGTCACATGACCCAAGTGGGGTGATCGCTGCTGGACAAACAGCGGAGCCGTGGCGGGGCGAGACCTTAAAGGGAGAGTGTGCCCCGTTCCAGGGTTCCCACGCTCTGCGTTTTCAGGGGCCGGCCCTCGTTCGGTCCCCGCTACGCCGGCGCCTCTGGCAGACAGTGACGCAGAGAGGAACGGGGCCCTCGTCACTGCGTGTGGGTGAAACCAGACTCTGCGACCTACACCTGGCGGGGTGGATATGCGTCTCCTCTCTGGCTATCGCCGGACATCCGAGCCCCCTCAGTTCAGACGCTCGAGCCGTCAGTTGTCTCCCGGGGGGTGCGATGTGGCAGCTGCGCCAGGTTAGCAAGGCGGGGGACAGGTAGATACCTGACCGGCCTCAGGAGCTTGGAGCGGTCCTGACAGCTCACCTACAGCGCTGATGTTACGTGACCAGATTTTTACAGCAGCTCAAAATAAACCCGGCTAATAATAATAATAATAATAATAATAATAAAAACACGAATGTTTTCAGAGTGCAGCTTGGAATCGGATTTGCTTGTGTTGCAACAGTGTTTATCAAATTGACCCCGCAGTGGCACAGACTTGGTTAAGCAATGCGCCTGCCTGGCCAGGCCTGTGGGTGCTCCTGTATCTCAGACTAGCCCTGCGGACAGCATGGCATATGGCTCTGCTCCAGTCTACTGGCAGCGGTACAGTGGGCACATTCTATCGCTGTGTGTCACTTGCCCGGAGGTACCATCACCGCCCAGTCCCCTGCTCGCCCTCCAACCCCCCCGTGCCCCCCCTCCCTGCCCCTGTGTCCAGCCCCCTTCCCCCTTCCCCCTTCCCATGCCTCCGACGCTAAGCCTTGTGATTTTGCCCCGGAGCCAAGTCTCTCCCTGAGTTCAACTCATTTGGAACAAAATGTTCGAGGCACCGATGGAAAGCACCAGCATGCGCTGGCCTCCCTGCCGCATTTGAGGCTGTCCAGTGCCTTTGTGCCTGACCTCACAAAGATCGCCCCCGACAAAAACAACAACAAAGCCCTGCGGTCAGGAACGGCCAGGCCCGGTCAGGAACGGCCAGGCCCGGTCAGGAACGGCCAGGCCCGGTCAGGAACGGCCAGGCGCGGTCAGGAACGGCCAGGCGCTGTCAGGAACGGCCAGGCGCGGTCAGGAACGGCCAGGCGCGGTCAGGAACGGCCAGGCCCGGTCAGGAACGGCCAGGCCCGGTCAGGAACGGCCAGGCCCGGTCAGGAACAGCCAGGCCCGGTCAGGAACAGCCAGGCCCGGTCAGGAACAGTTAGATGTGTTTAATGCTCAGCAGCTGCCTCAATGGGACTGTCCTTTACACATATACCCATAATCCCTTGGACCAAATAGGAAGAAGACATATGGTACCGTAGAATATATAAATGCCTGAAAATGCATTGCCATGTGAAGCATGCCTGTGTTTCATCCGCAGTTTTCAGCTTTAAAAATCTTTCTTTTTTCCAGTGAGTTTATTTACTCAGGGAGCATTTAGTACAGGTGAACTTTGAAGCGTGAGATGGAGCCTCTGCCAGGACTCAGAGAGGGCTGATTTACACAGAGCGGGAGCACAGAGAAAATGTTTATTTAATCACAGATAACAGGACAGCGTGGCCTCTTTTTAAATGCTCAAAACAGGCCTTTTGGTGCAGAGTGTATTAGTGTCAACTCTTCAACCCTTTCTGAAATCGTTGCTTTGGTTACCGGTATTCAGAGACCTGGATTTGTTTAGTTTCCACCACTGACCAGCGAACGAGGGCTTAGCCCAGTGATGTACGTTAGAATAAACCCAGGCAGAGTAAAATTAATGAATATAAACTACGTATTTCTTTGCATTCTTTATTCCCTGTTAAAAAAAAAAACACTCGGTGGTAGATGATCTGGAGCACGATAATGGATTTGCTTTCGTGTGTGCCAAGGTGCCAGACAGCAAGCGCCCCAATGCGACAAACCCAAGCAGCCGTGCTCTGCCTCTGATGGTGAGAGAGAGAGAGAGAGAGAGAGAGAGAGAGAGAGAGAGAGAGAGAGAGAGAGAGAGAGAGAGAGAGAGAGAGAGAGAGAGAGAGAGAGAGAGAGAGAGAGAGAGAGAGGAGATGAAGCACTGAGTTGAAAAGTCTGTGTGTGCGTCTAATGCTCCCGCCCGCGCACCACTGGCCTGCATTATCCCAAATACCTCTGTGATTGGAGAGCTAATGTGGTTGCTAAGCAAATCTGCTCTTCCTGTGCTAAATAAGAATGCGCTGCTGCTTCCTGGCTGGTGGGCTGGAGGCTGGAGAGAGTGCGTCGGTGCGGAGAGCACAGGCTCTCTGCCGCAGACAGCCGAGTTTCGGACGCGGTGCTGCCTCCTGCCTGCTCTGCCGCTAAGTGATTGCATTACTGGGGGAGCCAGAGTAATCGTTTGTCTGCAGCCGGCGCGGCCCTCTGGGGAGCGGGGAGGAAATGTGATGTTTCTCAATGAAATAATGATAATAATGACATAACACAGGCTCTGTTTAATCATCCCTTTTTTTCCCCCCCGATGTGCTTTTCTCTGACGTTGGCACCCGGGTGGAGAGGGGGAGGGGGGAGGTTTGAGATGGTTGGAGATGGCCTTTGTCAGTGGCCCCTGGTCTTAAACAGTCCCAGTCGGCGTGTAACTCAAAGTGCTTAACGGTTGCCGAACTCTGCGCGTTGGGGGTTTGCCCACCCCCACAGACAGCTCTTTACTGCAAGGTGTGACGAGAGGCCTGGTTCGGCTGTCCGATTGTTGGAGCTCAGGTCCTGCGAGAGGTGAACCTTTAATTATAAAAGCACACAGTGCCTCAGGGCTTCAAATATACAGTCCAGAGAAACAAGCCAGGACAGCTGAGCGGGGCGGTTGTTCGCTAATCAGCCACTGAAGACTGGATAAGATGCAGAATGGGACCGTGGTTTGCTTTTTGGGTGGAGGAATGCCAGTCTGGTCCCCCCTCTGTATCTTGCTCAGTCTCTGTGTCTCTCTCCCGCCCCCTCACGACTCGGCGGGAGGGCCCGCTGCATCGCTCGCAGTCTCAGCCGTTCATCGGGCGAGCGCTTCAAAGAAGACGAATATATGTTGCTGAATTGTGTCCTGGAGCATATAGAGCAGTGATTAAGAATTATTTTAAAAGTCTGAAGTGTTTGGTGGGAGGGGTGGGGGGGGGGGCGTTGTTGAGGGGCAGCTCTCCTTTTTCCCTTCATTTCCCCCTTGCAAATGGAGCGTAGCATGTGATGTGCTGTCAGTCACAGAGAGCGGGGCCGCTGTCTGGGGGAGGGGCCTCTTGCAGGACAGAAAAGATGCGAATGGTGACTTAAAGCTGGAACCCATAATGCTGTTTGGCCAATGCGGACAAATTGCCCGCAATTATAACAGTTAAGGATAATAACGCCAACGGATGCATTTATCTTTATTAATATTATTATGCAGGTTTTTAACTCACGGAAACAAAAATACAGATGTCCTTGCTTCTCTGTGCAGTCCTGTTTTACAGGGGAATTTTACTTCACAGATTAAAAAAATAGGGCTTCATTTAATTGAAACAGGCCGGGTGTCACGTACAGACCCCCTGATGGAAAACGTGAGCGGATGAGTGGCGTTTTGGACCGGAGCTCGCTGGTGTTGTACCTGACCTGATTCTGGCCGGTGTTGCGTGCGCCGCGCAGGGCTCCCTTTTTTCTCGGTTCAGGCTGCATTATCGCGCGCCTGACGGCCTCCACTGTGCTGCGCTGCGATGCATGCATGACCAACCGCAACCCCCCGCCCCCCCTCACCCCGCGCTCCCGGCTAAAGCGCCACCGCGACCGCGCTACACATGTGCGCTCGGAGTGTCAGCTGACGGAGAGGCTTCTCTCAGCGCGGGCACCCTGCGTCGGTGTGCGGGGGCCCGGGACGTCGTGAGAGGGGGCAGTCGTGTTCGGAGCCTCCGCCCGACGGGCCCAGTCCCGGGCCGGGATGCGCCGGCGGGCGCAGGAAAGTAGGTCTTGCATGTTGACGAAATTTTGAGAAGAAGTAAACGAAACCGGCGTGCTCTTTAACACATACTAAATTACAGCCACTGGAGACAGCGATAGCGCCGCGGGGTGTAGGGTGACCGGCGGGTTCCCATGTCAGGTAAATTCAACCCCCCGTTTGGGCCGGCGCTGTTATTTTAATGGCTGCCGCCTCCTCCCCCGCCCCCCCTCCCCGCCCTCAGTCAGAGTCGCCGGATTACCCCCGGCGCGCCCCAGCGGCGGAACCGTTTAATCGGCGTCACGGCCGCTGCGTAGGGGCCGCCCGCGGGCCCCCGAGCCGAACAGGAGCTGGGTCTCCTCCTCCGGCGTTCCCTCTCTCTCTCTCCCTCCTCCCTCTACCTCTCTCCCTCCCTCTCTCTCTCTCTCACAGAGCCTCCCGTTGTTTGAAAACCTGATGCGGCATTGCAGGCCTGTCATCCCTAATTACTCAGCCACGTGGGACTCTGCCTCTATCCTTCTAATCCCTCCATTCTCTCTCTCTCTCTCTCTCTCCCCCCCTCACTCACTTTCTCTCTGTGGAGGAAAAAAAAGGGTACAGAGATTTCCCGCTTGTGTTTATGTAACCAGCGCGCCGGCTCAAAGACGGGGTTGCATGAGAATGTCAGTTTATTCTCTAATCTGGTCCTGTCACTGCACAGAACTCTACACGGAAAACCCGTCGCTATTTATTTGCGTTTTGATACGGTGATCCACACACACACACGTGCGCACACACACACACACACACACACACACACACACACACACACACACACACACACATATATCTGCCTGTACTTGCCTTTATGCCGATAGTGAGCGTGCAGAGGGTTTGAGACCTCAGAGAGAAGAGATAGAGAGAAAGGGAGGGAGGGTTGTGAAGGGGGCCGAGGAGACAACGCTCGTGTTGTCATTGAGATTAGAGCGAAACAGTTGCCTTTGACTTCACAGGGGCCTTCAGAGTAAATTTACGCTTATCTATCCCACAGCAGGAAACCTTTGGCCCCGGCGCTTTCCCTGCCGGGCCCTCGGTGTCAGCGCATCGCTGCCGAGGCCGTAAGGGGAGTCTGACGTTATTTACAGCGGGTCTGCAGCCGCAGCCTGCAGTCCTCAAATAGAGCCCTGTGCCGCCGCCGCTGCGCATGTTATCCTTTAACGAGGGCGCCATTATCGTCCCCGTGGCCGAGCCCGGGATTGGCTGGTGTGGTCGTGGAAGGTTGGGGGGGTGGTGAGGGCGGGGAGGAGTTAGCCTCCAATGTGTCTTTAAAAAATCGAAAGCGGCTTTTGAGATTATCATCGCAAATGAGGTAATCGGCCCGCCTCTCGGCACGAACGGCTTAGCAGGCGCGCGGGCCGCGCGGAGCGCATTTCTGCGCCACCTCCAGGTACAATAATCTGCTTCTGTTTGTGCGTTTCGCTTTGTTTACGTCGGCGGCTGTGTTCCTGACTCCCGCCGGCACCCTCCCTCCCCCCACCCCCCCGCCGCTCCGTTCAGTTGGCTGTTGAAAGGGTTTCGAGGGTGTCCCCTGCACAGCCACGCCCTGCGCTCTCATGACAGGGGGGCCCCGAGGAGCGAGACGGGAAAACGCTGTTATTTCATTACGGCAGATTATCGCGTGGCGTGAAATGAGGTCCCCCATTAGGTTCCCTCCAACGACATCCAAAACTAATGGCATTAGGCAGCTGTTACCTGCCTTGGGGTTTACAGTGTGGAGATGGCAGGCAACGCTAGCGGGCTAATCGCTACAATTTCGGCAATATTTTTGACACCGGCACCTTGTCTTGAATCCTGGCCTGGAAGCGTGTTTCTCTTTGTAGTGTTGGTGACACACACACACTGACCCACCTACGTTCGTGCCAGGAGGGCGGAGATATCGGCTGCCACGGGAACCGCCTTTCAAACTGATTATACGGGTTGACCAAACACTCACAGCCGCTGTGCAAACTGGGACAGACAGTCGCTAATTGCACGGAAAGTAATCCACTCAAATGGCAGGTGACAGGAAGGAAGGCGGTTGTTGTTATGTCTGCGAAACAGGCCACATAATGTCTGTGTGCGTATCATCAGATAAGGATGGGGGGAAGAGGGGGGGAGAGGCGGATTCGCCATCATCAGAAAAGTCACCCGAGTACTTTGCACACCCTCACAGCCTGCGCTGTTCCCCTTTGTGAGCACCAGGACAGGCGTAACTCGCCGTAAATTGAGAACAAATGAGTCCAGGTCGTCCCGCGAAGCCGGCGCAGATGCAGATGGGTGGGCTGCGGCCACTTCAAGCGCCCCCCCCCCCCCCCACCCCACCCTCGCTCATCATATTTCAGCTCCCTGCACTGTACGGGCCTTTAATAGAACGGTACCCCTGAAGAATTAGTCACCCTTTCACCAACCTGAATTCACAATTCATCTCCCATTGTTCTCCTAAAGAGGGATAGAGGGCCTGGCTGTGCAGGACACGGTGGGTGAAGTGTCCTTTGTTTGGTCCTCGCTGCAGGCAGGTGCAGTGGGATGCCCTGTGACAGTTTTGGGGGTGGGGTGGGGGGAGTGTCTCCATCCCATCCCCCTAGTCCCCCTCCTATGCTGTTCAGGCTGAGTGATTTTTAGGACAGTCCCCCTGATTGCTAATACAAGCCCTCCCATCACTCCTCAACAGCGCCCTCTCTGGCGGAGTGGCAGATGTTCCCTGCATAGTCCCCACCTTTGTGCACCCACAGGCCCGACAGCAGCTTGATTTGATCCCTGTAAAGTTTGCCCAGAGATGCCTGGAAGAGGAGAAACACTAACTTGTTTTTGAAAATCCTGTAAACAGAAATAGAAAGCTGTTTTTTTATTTCGTTTTTTTTTTTTCCTCTACCGGGTTTGTTGTGATGGTTAATAACATTTTATCTGTAATGCAGATTTGGCTCCATGGACAGCCCCAGTAAGCCGTTTAGGAAATTATATAAACTGCACCCATGTGCAGCATGAAGCTCATTATGACAGGAGACAGCATACAGTCCAGACAAAGCATCTCTTCACTGCTTAATCTCTTGGCTTTCTTGTTTTTTTGTCTTTGAGGAAAAACATTTCTGTAAACGTAAAGGGAATCTTTCTTCCTCTCTCACAAAACCTACCCCCCCCCCACCAAAAAGTTCCGTAGCCACTGTCTCCTCTTTTTTTTTCATTAAACGATAGACCGAATCCATTTTATGAAAACTGTTTTGATAAGTGAAAAAACAAGATCTCTGTTGCCATGACCCGGCCTTTTAAATGGGCCCTTTCACGGATTAAAGGGATGGCTGGTGGTACGATGTGTGCGAGATACAGTGTTATCATTCATCATTATTCGCCCCGCGCAACCCCCCCCCCACCTCCCTCCAGGCCCCGCTGGTCATTAAGCCTCTCTCGCTCTCCCCATTTACAAGGCAGGACCAGGCCTTCATGGGTCGCTGGCAGAAGAGAAAATAAATGGGGTGGGGTGTGGGGGTTGGGGTGGGGGGGCAGCGGGGGTTGTGGGCTTGGGGGGGGTTTCTGTTCACTTGATCTTTTTGAAATTATGTAAAGGGTTAGCAGCAGAATGCCGCATCAGCTCCTTTTTTTATTTTCCAGCGTGGAGCCAAGTAGGAGAATTTCACCCTCGTGTTGAGAGAGGCAGGAGAATAAAGGCGTAAACTGCTGGCTAGCTCCTGCTAAAGTGCCAGCGTGCACTTCTAACAGTCAGATATTAGGCTATTTTCTGGCCTGGGCGTGAGGAGAAAATGGTGTCGTACGGCGACCTTATTTTGAATTCTGAGGGAGAATTTCCATACATTTTCTCAGCGCTATTCTCTTTCTCGTTTTTTTTTTTTTTTTCCCTGAGAAATTCACCGCCTGAGAAATTGCAGCGGGAAACTGAGACAGTGGAGGGAAAATGTGCTTAATTTGGGGGCGGATCTATGTGAGATGTGGCAAAGTGCACCCAACAACTGGAAACAAACAACTAGCTGGTCTTGCAGTCGCTGGTGAGATGTCCCACTGCTGCCTTGCCCTGGTCCACCCCCAGCGGGGTTCTGTTCATGTGGTCCCAATTAAGCAATAGGATGTAAATGACGTCAGTGTTGGCAGGGGTTAGGGGCAGAGGCGGGGGGGGGGCTGGTTGGTTGTCAGAGTCCTGCCGACCAGATGTGAGCAAGAGGCAGAGAGGAGGAAGGAGAGAGTGCAGAGAACCATTTGTGCAAAGAATTTACTGCCACCTCTTCCAGAACTGGGTATTAACAAGCCCTGACTCCCCTTCCCCCCACACTCCCCTCTCTGCTTTCTGAACCTCACCTCAACACCACAGTTGAGGCTGTGAGACACTGAGCCCCCCCCCCCCCCCCTCCCCCCCCCCGCCTGCTTAGCCAAAACAAAACAAACCCCTGTATCTTTCTGGGGATGTGCATGGGTGTTTTTCTCGGTTTCCTCCACTAAAAAGCAGTTTGGGCCCAGTCATCCTCCATTGGCGGTCGGCAGGGTTACGCCATTGTCTGTGACGGAGGAGGCATGTGAGATAGGGGATGTTACATTAGTAAACACTTCCCTGTCGTTTCACCTTGGTGTAACCACAGACTGAAGCCCAGCCTCCGCTTCCACAGCTAAAAACAACACTACTAGTGTTTTGACGACAGTATTTCTTTTTTTAAGTGTTTCTATTTACGGAGACGGCCGTCCAACATGGCCACCGGAGACAAAGGGTTATTTGGTAAATAAGGCAAGTTCTGCCTGTACTTCCTTATCTCAGCAGTTGTTGGCTGTTTGGGCTGTTCATAACTTAAACTTAGGAATTCTGAAATATAAAAAAAAATTCTAAAAAAAAAAACAGGATCAGTCAGTGCCTGTTTTTGAGAAGGAGTCTCTTAAAGGCATGCTTTGTACCTTGTTAACCCCCCCCCCCCCCCAAAACACCTCTTTCCACAACATCCCCCCTCCCCTCGTTTAGAGTTGTTAATTCTGGAAGGAAACCAAAGTTTATGCCCTGCAATTCCACCTGACCCCCTCACAACCCCAGCCCTCGGTCCCTGGTCATTAAGGGGGCTGTGACTTCAGTCATTAAGGGGCATTTGGCATAATTAAGGTTAACTGTCTCCCTTGATCACTTTTCAAGATAGCATTTAAATCCCTGGCTACATTCTAAAGCAGTCCAGACAGCTCTCCCCAGCACCCCACACCCCCCTCTAGCTCCTCAACCCTCTGCCCTCCTTTTTACAGTGAAGGAGAGGAAGGCAGTAAAGAGAAGAGGGGCTGGATTCGAGGAGGAGGGGGTTAGAGGGAAGGATCAGGGAGGTTATGAACCCTAAGAAGGGTTTACAGTACCAAGGCCTTGGCCCGGTGAAGAGGACAAGCAGCCCTTTTGAAGAGCTCTTACAAATCCAGTTTTACAATTTCATTAGGAGCGTGCCGGCGTCCAAAAGCAGTTTTTTTTTCGTGCCTTCGGTGGATGCGGTCTCGTTTCAGGAGGACCAGAACGCGTAGAGTTTTAGAGATTAAAGCCGATGAAAATTTTTGGAGTTTTGCATTTTGCAGTGCTCTCTGGGGGGGAAGCCATGTTGTATACAAAGTAGGGCAGAGATTATACGGAGGCAGGGAATAAATCCAGGGGTTGTTTGCCTCCAGCCATGTTTAAGCTCCATGTGTGCACTGTCTTATTTTCGCAGTGGGGAAATGTATTGGATTTTCTGTGAGCTTTTTCCACTCAAACCACCCCCCCCACCCAGTCGTGAACCAGCCACATCAGTACCGTGTCCAGTGCACACGTCTGCACTGCTAGCACCCACAATGCACTGCTCCAGAAAGGACCGCGCAAGATAAAAAGGTTAACTGCCATTATGCGCAATATCCAGGCTCCCATATGAAGCAGAGGCATCTGGGATATTTCCATGCGTAAAGTGATTGCCTTTGGAGTAAATACTGTGAGCACCGCAGCCGTGACGGCTGCAGTCTTTGAGAGATGGTGTTGTGTGTAACATCATGCACTGTTGTTGGGCAGTATTTCCTACAGCACGGAAGGGCCAATAATGCATTTTGAAGACAGAATGCACTTCTCCAGGTTGGCTTGCATCAATTTGCATTGCCTGATATGTAAGGAAGTAATTCATGCTAAGTGACCAGCCCAAGGGTGAAGCAGCAGCGCCTCTGGTTACAGGCTCGGCTCTTCAGCCGATGCCTCACTCTGCTGGATGCCTTTTCTGTGGGAATTATGAGTTAAACAGCGAAAGTTACACAATGAATTGCAGTCGCCGCTCCATAAATGTGTCATAACCATTGGCCTCGTGTGACCATGTTTTTTTTTTTTCTTTTTCTTTTTTTTTTTGAGAAATGTATCAACACAAATGAATCTGCAAAAAAAAAAACAAAAAACACACACACAACCCAGCATGCGTCGTGTGGGCTGGGTGCAGACACAGAGGGCGCAGCGCTAAGAGCTGACGTTAGCGGTGACTCTGTCAGCTGTGGGAAAGCGAGCCCCGCTCTGCCGGTGTGATCTGCTTCAATAGCTGCGTCTTGTTGTTTTAGATGCCAGTTTTATGTGGCCAGGGTCAACTGGTCACTTTTTACTGGGGTGGAGGCTAGTCCACGGGCTACAAGGCCTCTCCTGCCATCCGGCAGCCATAAAACGGGTAGTAAGCTTGACTTTTTTTTTGTGAGGCTTTATGGGGTTGCCGGGTGAGAGATAGCGAGGGGAGGGGGGGGGAGAGGGGGGGGGAGAGGTGGACTCTGCGGTCACCTCCGAGCTGTCACCTCGGCCTCGACGCGGCGCTCTACATCTGGCTTTGCAGGTCAGAAGTTCAGGGTGTCCATTTAATTTTATTCCACACCCCCTCCTCCCCACCCCACCGCTCCACCCCACCCCGAGCCTGAAACAGGCTGTGGGGTGACCATGTTAAGCAGACAGAGAGTGGAATGTAGGGACTGTAAAAGTGCTTTGGGAGGAGGGAGCTCCTCACACCTAAATTACAAGGCCACTTTGGCGGCACCGGGGCCAAACTGCGTCCACATCGATGAATGAAACGGGAACACGCAGCGTGTTTGTGTAAACTTCCTGTATTCTCTTAAGAACGCAGATTCTAGCCCGCGCGAAAGTTAGCAGCTGGCACGAAACGGCCGCGTTTATCGGAGCCGACCTTTCTGTTACGAGTAAGGACAACACGCCGTGTTTTGATTGGGTGTCACACTCTGCAGATAATTCACGAAGGACAGCGTTTTCTCTTCTCCCTCTCTCCTTCCCCTCTCTCTGTCTCTGTCTCTCTCTCTCTCTCTCCCTCTCTCGCTGTGCTTTTTTTAAACCCCGCTTTCATATTTAACTTGACTAGACAATGTAGACAGGCTAGATAAGAGAGTGTGAAAGGAAACGTGTGAACTTTCTCAGCGCCACCAGAGCTAGACTGCGCATGAAAAACGCCGGCAGGAGTGTAAAGGTTACTCTGAGATAAATAAACCAGCCTTCGCCATTAACACTCTCTGTGCCTTCGCCAGCAGCTTCCGGATGGCTTTTTTGCCGCTGAGTGTGGAACTCTCAGCCCGGACTGGTCGGGCGGAGGAGGATAAGATGTGAGGGCAGAGCCAGGCCTGTCTGACAGGAAGGTCTCTGTGCCAGCCGGAACTGCAAGGGCTGTGTAGAAAATACAAGGCGGGGGGGGGGGGGGGGGGTTCTTTTGTCATTAGCACTGATGATCCTGTTAGCAAAGAGAAAGTTTTATCCCCCCCCCCCCCCCCCCCCCCCCCCTTTAGTGAGGAGGCAGCAAGACAGCATGGAGGGCAGCCAAGAGTGTGGAGGCAAGAGGTGAGGGGGGAAAAAGAGGAGAAAAAGAAAAGTCCAGACCTATCATCTCTCTTTGTCTTTCTGATTTCTCCCCTTTTCACGTGAATAGCACACCACTTTTCAGCCAGCCAAAAATATGTTAAGTGGGGGAACATTAGCCAGACCAATCCTGTTAGCGGCATCAATGTAAAAAAAAAAGGGGAGAAGAAGACAATCTTCTTAAGTGATTAATCTGCATGAGAAAGTAAAACCTTTGAAGGCAGTGATCCACCCTGAAATTTCAACCTATTTATCTGCGATACGTTTTCCCCTCCGCATTCTTGGAAGGGAAACAGCGTGCGACCACCGCTGTGCATTTAAAAACGCTGTTTCCCCGCTATTCTTTGACAAACAGAGGAGCATGTGTAAATATGTCATCGTCAGGACTGTTAGCGTCTGCGTTAAGACCATTACACTCTGTTTCCAATTTGAAGATTGACTCTTTAAATTTAAGCCTTACACCCACCCAACTCTATCCTATCAAACGCTGGTGTACAGAAGTAGATGGATGCAATTTACAAATGCAGAGACTTTAAGCCCACACAATACACCATATGGTCACATGGAATCTCTATGAGAAACCACTGCAAATTTAATAACACGTTTTATGTATGATCCTCTGTTTGAATATTGTGGCTTAAAACAGATTTACTCCGTGTACTGAACAGACAGTGAGGAAGAGCCCTAACTTTTGTGAGTATAGCAGATTGATTCTCTCTCCTACCCCCCCTACTGTAATTAATATGGAATACTTCTGCATCACTCCTGATGATTATGCAAACTGTGGGCCTGAAGTAGCAGGCAATTAACAGGGCTGAGCGCAAACAGCAAACAGATTTGGTGAGGTTTCGCCTAATTACCCGGCATCTTATTTGCCGGTGAGGAAAATCTAGACTCATCCGGGCCCTCTGGCTATGTGAAGGGTGGGGATGGGGTTCTGAATTGGGGGGGGGCACAGTTTAAGAGGTCACAACCTTTCTTTTTTTACAATCTGAAAATGAAGAAGTCTGAAGCCAGAGTGACCTGTGAGTGTGTGAGTGTGTGTGCGCCTGAGCGTGTGTGTTGCGGAGTGGGGAGTGTTTGTGCAGAACATGTGAAAAGGTGTTCGAGCTCTCTGAGGTCGTTACCTCCTCTCCACCCGGTTGGGGTTCTCTCTCCCTCGCCCCTTTTTTGTTTCGTAAGGGGTGGAAACAGCAGGGACTTTTTATGGGCCGGTATTCTCAAAGCAATTACGGCTTTTAAATGAGCCTGTCTGGAATTTCACAGCCTGTCCTGATGGTGTCACTTGAACCGCTCAGAGAAAAACAATGCAGAAAAAGCAAAAAAATGTCTACAGAACCGTAAAACAGACCCAAGAGCTACCCAGCAGTCCTCTGTCTTCTTCAGCTGCGTGTGTGTGTGTGTGTCTATATCTGTTTATCTGAATGTCTGTGTCTGTGTATAGTGGGCATAACGAATGCATTTGCTCTGGGGAACAGAAACTATCTGTGCAGTATCATTCCCCGTAAACTTGTATTTTTTTGGACAGATTACTTTGAACTCAAAGTCATTTCAGCTGCCCTGTGTTTGAATGTTTGAGGTGCTGCGTTAAAATACTTTCATGACTAATAGATGTGGTTTATGATAATGCCATTATTTTAAACTAATAACCTGTTTTTCTTTTTTTCCATTCCATGTCTCCTTGACGTCGCCCTTCGACATCAATAGGTGAGTGTTAAAATTTGCATGAATTCAATGAAGCACTTCTGTTCTGATTGCAGTGGCCCTTTCCTCTGTGGCAGGCACTGCTGTAGAGTGCCAAGACTGTGTGTTAGCCAAGTAATCTGCTTGCTTAGTCACTCACTTTCGCTCCCACCAAGAAGGCCCACTTCAACAGTGTCTTAACCAATGAACCCCTTTCATGACAGGAAGTTTCATTCAACTGGAAACTGCAGTGAGGCTGCAAGCAGCCAGGGTTTGCACAAAGCGCTGCAAGCGATGCAGTCTTCAGGCAGATGTGTCTAATAGATGTGTTCGAACAAAAAAAAAAAAAAGTGTTTCATTATTGGCCTTTGTGTTAAAACTTATATTTCCAAAAAAAGGCCTGTATTTTCCAAAAACAGCTTTCACGCACTGTGATTTTTTTTTAGGTTACGTGCGCGGGGCATTTTTTTCCAGGTTGCCAGGTTTGCAGGCGCACGCGTGAAGGCCGTGTTGAGCAGAAAGGCTGTTTTTTTTGCGTGTGCAGCGCGTGCAGCATGTATGCAGCCGCACGGGCCACGTGTGCGCCGTGACTCGAGGGTTGTTTTGTTGAAGGGAGAGGACGAGGGAGGAAGTGAGCAGAGGCTCTGCGGTGAGAGGGTTTGAGGCACACGCGCAGTTCCTCGCTGAAACCCCAGCGCAGACCGACGTCGGTTTGCAAGATGGCTGCAGTGCCGCCGCCGGGGCGCAGACAGAGGGCCGGTGGGGTTTACCGCGCCCTTCTGGTATTTTCCACAAGCACCTTGTCAAACCTGAAGCCATCTTTTTGGTCCTCTTTTTTAGCAAACAACAACATGGTAGCGATGCATGCAGTAATAAAATGTGCATCAAAACAGCACATCTCAAAAAACTGTGCAGCCATGTTGGTTACTTATTTCTGCACGGTACATTGTACGGAAAACAAACATATTTGACTATATATACATAGCCTATCTGCTGTGCACATGACCCAGCAGGTCATACAGTGGACATAGGGTGCCGTTTTTGAAAGAAAAATTGGTGCTGTTTGTTTTTGGGTTTTGCATTCGTGCCTGGGGGATTATGGGAAATTCGCATCTGGGAGCAGAAGGAGGGTGCCTTTTGTGTTTGATAAGGTGCACATTGGCTCTGAAAACAGATAAGGTTTAAAGTCCTGGTCACGCTCGCACAATCTTACACTGGGATCTGTGTGGAGAGCAGTGTCAGCCCCTTGTAGAGGCCCCAGTCAACAGTGTCAGACCCCAAACAGTAACAGCATGGGAGGTGCTGTCAGTGGGGTAGCGGGAGCTGTGCTTTGGTGTACCTGTGCGCAGGCCATCTGTCTGCGTGGACCATCCGCGCACGTTTCAGTCCATCCCTCTGAGGACAGTCCCTGAGTCAGCCTGCCTTTGAACAGTGCACCGGGCAGGAAAACAAATTCGTGGCCCTGGCAGGGTGGGTCGGGGGGTGGACATGGGGGGCAAGGGGGGCAGGGGGGGGCGTGGTTGGGATGAGAGGTTAGGGGTGATCTTCAGCAGGGGGTTAGGGGACAAGGGAGTGGCGTCCTTGCCAGAAATGAGAGGTCCTTTGGCCAGCGCCTCCCTCAGGGCGTGGGATATTGTGTGGGACCCCCCTCGGGAGGGTCAAAGGTCCCGTCCTTCACAAAGGGCAAACAGTAGCCAGGCCCTGTTAAAATCGGTGGCTGTGAGCTTGAGAAGGGGTCCGGGGGGCGGGGGAGGGGGGCAGTGGGAGCAGGGGTTGGGGGGGGAGGGGCCCAGCAGAGGTGGTAAAAATCCCTCTTGTGCTCAGCAGCTGCACCGAGTGAACCGCAAGCAAAGTGCACGCTCCTGTCACGTGCTGGCGTAGAGAGAGAGAGGCCTACGGAGTTTACCTTTGCCCAGCCTCTGCCTGGTTATTCATGTATGCTTCAAACACGTCCCGCCTTTCCAAAGCACGGCTGTTCATTATTCGTCAGGCGTCCATTAAGAAAAAAACACTGGAAAGAAACTCTTCCCTCTCGAAGAGCTGCAAAATAGCATTCTCAGATTTTTTTTTTTTGGTTTTTTGTTATAATTTCCTTAAAGGAAGTTGGTTGGAACATTGATCTTGCTTTCTCATTCCCTTGCTCTCTCTCTCTCTCTCTCTCTCTCTCTCTCTCTCTCTCTCTCTCTGTCTCTGTCTGAATTTGAGTTCACGCCATCGGCATTGTTCGGAGAGGAAAAAAAGCGCTGACAGCATAGAAAGAGAGCGTGTTTGGCGGGCACGCCCTTGCAGGTTTCTGTATCACTCAGCCCTTATTAATTTTTAATTGCTTCCTCTCTTTGGCACACAGCTCCTCTTTTCTCTCAGTGAGGAGAAAACACAGAAGGAGAGACAGACAGTTTGGAAGGCAGACAAGGTAGATTTCCTGCTCAGGGCGAAAGCTGTGGAAATCTCAAGTGTGAGCAGGATCTGTGAGTCACAAAGGGAGCCCACACTCTCCTCAACTCCGCAAAAAAAAGGGGCGCGGGGAAGGGCTTCGCTTCGCTCGGTTTGCACGCCGCTGCCTGCTGCCTTGGAACACCGCCACCCGCGCCCCTGATAAAACACACCCCCTAGGACCTCCTCATTTTCATATGTGAATATAGTGGGGTTTTTTTGTTTCGTCAGAGCTGAGGGCGCGGTGTGGTAAACGGACAGCGCTGCTTGCAGTTTGGGTCGTAGACTGCATTGCAGGAGCTGGGTCTGTTTTCGGCTCGTTTTCGTCGCCGTGCTCGGCCCTCGCCGCAGCGTGCCCCCCTCCGTCTCGCGGCTCGATGCGGACCCTCCTCTCCATCCCCCGGCCGCGGCAGGCGCCAGCAGTGTCACCCCTTCGCTTATTAAGACAGCGCACGCCTCTCTCAGCCACCCCGAGCGCCGCTTCATTGGATTGCAGTCGCCGCCTTCCAAAAAAGATCATAATTACCAAATCCAATTCCTCTGATGGACACAGTCGCGAATCACACTCGACAACTTTTTTTTCCCCCCTCCTTTCTTTTCGGTCCGTCTTTAAATCAGACATCAAAAGGCCCCCTTAACAAGGTACCATTGCCTTCACAGAAAGGAATTTTGCACCAGATTCATTTAAAGCCTTTTAACATATTTCAGGCAGTATCTTCCCCCCTCTCCAGCCCATGTAGTGGTCTCTTGAGTTTCAAGAGTGAAAAAGAAAAGAGAAAAAAAAAGAACACAGAAAGGAAGGTTGGAAAGAATGGCTGTCTCTGTTCTGAGTTAGCGGTCGCGATAATTGGGACTGATTCAGTGGACAAAAATGTGGCTCCTGTCTCTTTAAGAGAGCTCGCCTGCCTGCAGAATACATTAGCTCTGTGGAGCGGACACAGGCCGAGGAGGGGGGTGGGGGGAGGAGTGGGAGGCAGCGGAGGGGGGAGGGAGCGCGAGAGGATGGAACAGCTGCAGTCTGGGCCTCCAGCCTCCTGGCTAGACTGCTGAAACTTATTATTGAGTTCCTGAGCAGAGCTTCGCTTCCCTGCCTGTGTGTCTCCTCAGCGAGAGAGAGAGAGAGAGAGAGAGAGAGAGAGAGAGTGCAAGAGAGAGGGATGGGAGGAGGGAAAAAGGAGGGGGGAGAAAAGAGAGAGAGGGGAGATGCAGATAGAGAGAGGGGGAAAGAGGAAAGAGAGAGAGAGAGGGAGGGAGAAAGAGAGGAAGGGGGAGGGAGAAAGAAGGGAGAGAGATACAAGGGAGAGAGGAAGAGAAAAGGGGGGAGGGAAATAGAAAGAGTGAGAGAGAGAGAGAGAGAGAGAGAGAGCTGGCATCTTGCCATGCCCTTTCTCAGTGACCTTGCCTGCAAATAGCACAGAGGAATTTAATTTTTTTCAATTTCAAATGAAAAAAGGTAAAAGGGCAAAAAAGAGAAATAATGCAGATACATTTGAGGAGTGCTGGTTCTCCGGTCCTTGGGTCCCTCTTCACAATCCCAGTGTAAGAGCAATGAAAAAGTCTGACCCAGCAAACGCAACAACACTGCTATAAAGAGACCCAGCCCATTGCCATGTTTTACCTCTCGCTAATATCAGATGTCACATTGACAGCAATTATGTGCAGGCTTACTAGAGCGACATCCTGCTGTTTCCACAACTTCTAAGATTCCTTCAAAGGACAAGGCACTACAGTCTTGACTTTTCCCTATGCGTTTCAGAACCGTTGCCATCAGCCCCTGTCCGTAATACACAAGGAGAGGACATGCTGTGTGCCATGTCCATTCTGGCTTCGGCCTCTGGTGTAGCGAAACCCCCCAGTGGTGCCGGCACGTCCTTGCGGTTTCCGACAATGCGGTGACTTTGCCGGGATTCGCACCTTCGCATTGGTCTGACGAACAGAAACGGTTACAGCAAACCCAGCAGTTGCGCCACTGAACAGAAAACTCACTGAATAATTAAATAGAGCAGCGTTGCAGTTAATGATTTGATAAATGGGATTTTCAGATTAAACTGGGGGCGGGTATCAGCCCTGATGGGAAAACCAACCGCGCTGTGGTGTCTTGGCTCACCCTATATTCAGTTCGATGAATTCCTTCTGCTCTTTTCTGCTCTCACGAAAAGGAGCAGGAGATGAGTTTTTGGCAAAATCCATTTTTGTGTCTTCGCGAACCTGAGGCGTGACTCAGAGAGGGTTCCGATTTTAACCTCTGCCTCGCCAAAAACACACTTTGCCGATTCCAAAAGGCTCCGCCTCGATGCAGAACTGTAAATAAACCGATGCTTCAGAAATACCCATTAGACTCATTAAAACCCCATAAAGCAGGAGACACTAGAGTGGTATGAGTCTGCGCTACCAATTAGAAGTAGCTGAGATTGAGGCCAAAATGCAGCCAGCAAAAAAAAAATTTCCCCACCTTCTTCAGCGCTGAGTGGCGCGGATTCACTCTGGACATCCCCTTCTGCAGTGGACAGGCTGCATTTTTTTTTTTTTCACAGTGAATGCAGGCCTTGCGAGGCCCACATAAATATTAGCGGGGTGGAATGTTACGAGGACGTTTGGAATAAGATGCCAGCGCTCGCCCGGCTCGGGGGATGAGTCACAGAGCTCTGACGAGCGGGCCCGGGCAGATGGCATTTGCAGAGTAAAGGGCAGAGGCGTCCGCCTCACTCCAAACCTCACACCAACCCCCACCTGCATGCCACCTGCTCCCCTCGTCTGTTTTTCTCACGCAAGTCCCCCCCCCTCCTCACCCCTCCCCCCGCCACGGCGCTCACAGGTACCAGGCAAGGACAGCCATGGTCACCGTCCCCCTCAGCATGGGCGGAATGCCTGACCTAAATTAAAAAAAAGGGGAGGACAAAAGACAAAACAACGGCAGAGAGGCGGAGAGGGGAGCTACGCCGTGCCCCCCGACTCACCGGTTCGCCCTCCGCACGAGACTCGCTGTAAACTCATAACGAGCGCCTTCTTAACGTCCCTTTCTGGTCGACCTGAAGGAGTAAGTTTCAAGCGCCGGAGAAGCCTTTAAATTTGAGACAGCTTTGCACGTCCTCTTGTAAAAAAAAAAAAAAAAAAAACCGAAAAATACCCTTGAGGAAGAGTTAATGGCATAAGCCCTGCCGTCAGGCTGGGGAACGCTGCGCTTCCTGTGGGGCCCTTTGGTGTGTCCTCTTAACTGTCCCTTCATTCTGAAACATAGTTTTAGTCCTGTTGTTAATCTGCGAAGCAGAGTGTGCAGAAACGGTTGGGTAATATAGCTAGCATACTCTGGTACAAACTGTACGTGTGTGTGTGTGTCTGCCTGTGTGTGTGTATTTGTGAAGGGATGGGGGGCCCCTGCAAACTCTGAATAAGGCGACTTGTTGTAAAGCAGATGTGAGATGATACGGACCACAAGAAGAATGAGCTCAGTGTTTACAGCTAAACCCGGCGCAAATCTTTTCAGAAATGGTAACAGCTGCCCAACTGTCTGCCTGTGTGTTCGCACCGCTCAGCAGATGGATGAGCGCTTCGCCAGGGCGCTGCTGTGGGCCGCGCTGCTGTGGGCCGCGCTGCTGTGGGCCGCGCTGCTGTGGGCCGCGCTGCTGTGGGCCGCGCTGCTGTGGGCCGCGCTGCTGTGGGCCGCCCTCAGACGCCGTTGTCCCGGGCACCGTCTCTTTCTCCCGCCTCGGCTCGGTTAAACCGGTGTCTGCTTAGCGGTCCGCTCGGCCTTCGGGACCGCGCCCGCTCGCCTCTCCCCCCGGCCCCGGGCCGTTAGCGGATCCCTGATAGGCCGCAGATGTGAGGCTGCAGCTTCCTGTCTCTGACCACATCTCCACCTGTGGTCAGGCAGGGGCGAGTGGAAGCCACGCGGTCCGCGGCATTGCAGAGCGGCCGACCGCAGGTTCCTCCGGCCCCGGCCTCGGCTCGGCCGAGCACGCACGCGCCGGGCACGCACACACACACGCCGAGCACGCACGCGCCCAGCACACACACACACGCCGAGCACGCACGCGCCCAGCACACACACACACGCCGAGCACGCACGCGCCCAGCACACACACACACACACCGAGCACGCACGCGCCCAGCACACACGCCCACACACACAGATGTGCGCCGGCAACGCCAAGGACGTAAAGGCCGGCCCTCCATGCGGAGGTGAAACATCCTTCCATTAAGCGCGCTAAGCTAATCCTCTGTCTGCAGCCGGCCAGTGAGCCATGTTGGGTCTGACGCATAGATTATGGAGGATAAGGATGGAGGGCTGTGGGGAGGGGACTCGTTCGAAGCGCGGGGAGTGAGGCATGGCTCGGTCGGGCACTGGCCTGTAAAGGCATGAGTGGGAACCAACTGGATGGGGGGGGGAGGCCATTTTGTAGGGCGAACGGGCATTAGTGTGCAGGAGGCATCGTCTTCTTTGGCCCCTGCTGCACATATTATCCAGATGAAATCAGCTCTGCGCGTAGCCACAGGTGTTTGTTACGTAAGTGACCCTGCCTGTGTTGAAATAAACCGATGTCCCGCCCTAATCTCCGTTGAGCCTCGGCATCTTACATGTGGAGCACCTCCAAGACTGTCCGCCCCGTCTGCAATTAATACCTCTGCAAGGCGGCGCAAAGACAACACACATGCATGCCCTTCTAAATGCATTTTTCATGCTAGACAGAAAGTATAAACATGCCTGTTTGCGGTGAGTTGCAGCAGAAAGACAGTTTGATGTTAATTTCCTTGCACTTAAGCCCACAGGCTACTTCCTGTTTCAGCTCTGATGCATTTTTTATTTTCTCTCCTGCCCCCCCCCCACTTCTTCTCTCTGGTTTGGAGCCAGTCTCCTCCCTCTGCGTGCCAAGATTGTTCAGAAAATGGAAAATGTAGGAAATGCCTCTCCTTCCCTACTCTCTCACTCTTCTCTCTCTCTCCCTCCCTCTCTCTCCCTTCCTCTCTCTCTCTCTCTCTCTCTCTCTCGCTCGCTGAGTCCCATTCCACAGCTGCGTTGTGGCTGGGTCAGAGTGTGTGTGTGCGCACATGCTCCGTGATTGGAGGGTGTGGGTTTGAAGGAAAGTGAGCGAGAGAGAGAGAGACAGAGAGAGAGAGAGAGAGAGAGGGAGGGAGAGGGAGAGAGAGAGAGAGGAAAAGAGAGACAGACCTCGGGGAAACATGTCAGTGGAAAATCTCTCTGCCTGCCAACCTAAACTGGTACATCCCAGCTCCAGAGACTGCACTCCTGTTTCCCTGTGTCTCAGATCCTCCTTCTTTTTCCTCTCCTTCACTCCCTCCCTCTGCTCTCACTGCATGTATCCCGTTAAGACGCCGTTGGGAGGGAAAAAAAAATTATACCGAACTTAATTTCCTGTCTCCAGTTTAGCTTTGATAGGGCAGTGACTTTGAACGAGAAGTGTAATTTCCCCACTTCCATGATCTGATTTGCTTTACGTTAACTCAAATTTTAATAGTTTTCTTGTAGCTGGTCACCACTTAAAAAAGTGTGAGAACCACATTATTGCATATGTTCCTCAAAGCGAATAACTGAGTGTCTGAACATGCGAGGAAGATGTACAAACACCTTTTTTGTCTTGTTTTCAGTCAGAGTTTCAGAGACGATTGCATGTAACATCTATGGCAGCGTGGGGCTTCCTTCTGCAAATAACGGACAAGCAAATAAGGGGTTAATGGCCCTGCAGCCATTTTTCTCTGATTCATTTGAGAAACAGCCTATCTTGTGTAATATCTGTGAATTAGAGCTTTAGCTGCTTTGCAATGAGCTAATCGACTGCACCTTCTGTGAGAGGCTGTGAGAGGAAGTGAAAGGACATTTCAGTGATAGCCTTTTTTTTTTTTTCTTTTTTTTTTTTTTTTTTTTTACAGACGGTCTTTATCTGACCAGTGCCGCGCCAGTCCCCTGGCCCTGGCGGTCCCCGTCCCCTGAGACAATGCCCGGCTGTGTGCATTTACATTTCAGCTGAGAGAAAGAGAGAGGCAGGAATTCAGTCATCTCTTTTTTTTTTCCTCTCGCTTTGAGAGAGAGACAGAGAAAGATAAAAAAAACGAAAGAGAGAGAGAAGAGGCGAGAGTGACTGTGTGTACGGTATGTTATAAAAAACAGACTGCGATAAGTCCGTCTGGAATCCGCTACCGCCAACCCAGACAAAACAGTCAGTCAGGCAAAGTTTAAGGGGGGGGGACAGAAAAATGTGGTTGTTTATTAGATATTATGTAATTGTATTGTGGACAGGGACCAAGAATGTAGAGGTGTCGGAAGGAGAGGCTGCACATGTGCGCCGGGGAGAGCAGAGCTCATCCCTTGCTCTGACGCAGGAGGAGAGAAAGGAGCCCGGAGGATGTGAAGCGCTGTGGGAGAGAGGAGACGAGATGCCGTACTCTGCTCTCTCTCTCTCTCTCTCTCGCTCCCCATCCCCCCCCTTTTCCTCCTCTGTCCCCCCTCTCTGTCGGTTTGCTGCCAGGGTTTTCCTAGCGCTTCCCAGACAGCGGGTGACGGAATGACACGGCTGCGTCAGCCGCTTCCAGCAGGATTACCCAGCAGCCATTGGGCCGTCTGGCCTTTTACACCCAGCCCCCATGCAACGTGCCGCGGGTGGGGGGAGGGGGCGTCACTGGGGCGTGGGGGGGAACGTGTCCCACTTAGAGCTGCTGCACTGCACCTGTCTCACCTCCGAGCGGCCCGGCCGTAATCTCGGCATACGGCCCTTTTGCAGTGAGAGTGCCCTGTGAATGCACGCCCGCAATAAATACACAGCTTTCTCCATCAGCTCTTTGCGTCAGGTGAAAGGTGAAAATGTAAAACAAGCAAACATATTTATCTGTTTGTGATAAAATACCCCACCACACACAACCACCCCCCCCATCCCCCCCATCCCCCCCGTCCCCTCCACCAAGGATCCAAGTTACCAGTACCAGTTACCAACCAGCATGTTCCCTTATAAGCCCAAGTAAGCTCCTCTCGCCCGGCGTTGCTGTGGGCTCACGGCTGCTGAGGAGAGACAGACGCTGGGCCAGCATCAGCTGACCGGCCACATGGGTCATTGTGGATTTGCGGGAGCAAGGGGGGGGGGGGTGTTTGGGGGGGGGGGGGGGGGGGGGGGGGCAGGGCTGACCGATTATGCTCTTACCGTGTTCTCTTATCGGGCTGGCAAGCAGCAACAGCCTCTAATCCGGTGCTAGGTCAGGCTGACGGCTTTAACATGCAATCTGGGTGTCCTCAGAGCTGCAGAGATCCAGCAGAGACCTTTATGTAACACTGGCCTGGATATTTACCCTGCTGTCCAGCCGTCTCTGTGCAGTCCCGGAGCTCTTATCTGTCTCTGGCCAAAGGTGCGAGGGGCGGGGAGGCGTGGGGGGGGTGGCATCTACACTTTCCCTTCTGTCTCCCAGCGCGGCCCAGATAATGACAGTTTCCTCTTGGTTCCTCTCAAAGTCAGAACAGGCACGGGCGTGAAGATGTGAATGGGTTCCTATGGGTTCTGCCTCAAGTGTTTGGGTTTTTTTTTTTCCCTGGTCTGATTTATTTGTCTTCGAATAAAAGCAGAACAAATTGTACGGACGAAAAAAGGAAATCTTTGAAAATTAGTCCCGGCTCCCTCCGAGCTGGGAATTGGAATACATCTGAACTTCGTCACTCGTTCCATTTGCGGGCTAAAAACTTATGTAACTAAAATAAATATCCACGTTTCAGAAAATTACGTCATAAATGAATGAAACGGGAGGGCTGTTTTCTGGGTGAGCGGCGACCTTAATTGTATTTGCGCTCGGGAACGCGAAACATGGTATTAATGTAAACAGCTGTGTGTGAAGGGTGATCTTTTGGTTTTTATTTTATCTGTTTTCTTCGTTCAACAGTTTATGAAGCCATCCCCAGGAGTGCCTGGGAATGACGTCTTTGTTAAAAACTTTAGCCCTCTAAACTGAAAACCTTAGCATGTGTGCCGCAGGGGGGAAAAAACCCATTGCACTAAATTGTTGGATGATATATTTTATTTGGTTCTGTTTGTCGAGCTGGGGCTTGGCTGTGTTCTACTGTTATGTCGGTTTCCATGGAGAAAAACACTGGCCCTGCCAGATTCGGAAGAGTACAAGAAAGAAAAAAAAAATCATGTAGGAAAAAAAAAGAAAGGAAGAAATTTGATCCAAGAATTTTTCAGGGCGTGAAGACAGACAGTACATCTCATTGGAGTGAATGAATTGTAACACCCTCTCTCAGACGTCTCCCCGAAAGTGATCTTATTTTTATTCAGAAAGATAAAAATCCCCCCCCTCCATCACCGCCACTAAACAGATGCCAGCTATGTTACTAGCAATGACTGTCTATGAGTGGAAAGATCTTGAATCGCCAGGACGGGTGTGCATTCTTCTCAGGAAAGGAGTGTGTGAATATAGAGGCTCTCTGCTGACATAGACCGTGGTCAAAATAGGAGCTCATACGAGGTCGTCTACGGCTGCAGTTTTCCCTCACGCCCCTGAGAGCCTGCATTGGTGCGGGCCCTTTTTTTGTGATCCCCGTCACCTACATTTCAGCATAGAGATGCTATCAAATAAAGGGGGAGAAATTTTCGAAGTCTGCTTCATTACCGATGTGTGCGCGCAGCAGGCGCATGTGCCGAGCGCCTTATCGGGCGTTTTATGTAATGAATTATGGCTCATTTGCTGTCTTATTCCCATGAATGAAAGATGAGGCACATTAGGACCGGGGGACACGTGATGGATGATGTGCATTTCATTTAACAGATTGAAGTAAGTGAAAGGTCACCTATTAAGTGTACGAGGCTGCAGTGGCGTAGACCCCTGGCAGCTCCTTGATTAGCATAGTGTGTGTGTGTGTGTGTGTGTGTGTGTGTATAGAGTTCTGTTCTTCTGTTGACTTCAGCTGTTTGAGTCCTTTATCGTAATCTGTTAAATAGAGCCCTGGAAACAGCGATCCTTCTGTTGACATGCTTAATGCGTCCTGTGTGATTTTCTCTTGCCTTCGCTGCATGGGCAGGTACCTGAAGGGAGGGGGGGGGGGTTCCGGAGGGAGGAGGAGCCGGAACGCCTCGCGCCCCAGTGTTGGTTTAATGACCTGGGGAAAAAGGTAGAGGAGCCCTGCCCTGTCAGACTCCCTGCCTGAATCACGGCGCGGTAAATAAAAAGACAACGTAGCCCTTTGTTGACCCAGCTCGATGCTCAGGGCCCCTCCTTCTTTCGCAAGCCGCACAGTGAGCGCACCCCCCCCCCCCACACACACACACACACGCCCCCCCACCCCTTCACCACCGCCTCTCCATTGAGAGAGAGCAGAACTCTGTCTCCGTGGAGGCGGACGGCTCCGCCCCCCTCCATTTCTCAAGCGTGAGGAGGTGGAATTTCCATTGGTCCTGCCCGTACCTGCATGGCCCTTATCTGTCCCATCTGCGGAGCGGTGCAGGTATGCACGCGTCATGTGACTGTGGCAGGGGGCGGGGTGGCGGGGGGGAGTGGGGGGGTCCGGAGGCCGCTGCGGTGGGGGGAACGCGGTGACCTGCCAAAAGAATGTCACACACGGCCTGTTCCTGTCAGAGTGTCCTCGGCTTTGTGCTGGATTCATCAGGGCTGCGTCTGTTGGGGCGGTGTGGGGGGTGGGGGGGGTTGTGGTGTGACAGTACATGCCCCATTTAGGTGGCAGAGTGGGGGGGGGGGCACAGAGTGAGGTCACTGCCAGGCCACTGGTATGATGTAGAGCACTGGACCTGCCCCACACACCCCCAGTGCTCGTCCCAGCGGCTGACTCTCTCACTGTTTGGGTTAGCAGAGGCTGGTTCTGATATGTTGGTTCAGTAACTTTGGCTAGAAAGGCGTGGGATGTGTGATACTCTCCTGTTCCTGGAAACCGTATGTGTGTGCATGTGCGAGTTAGTGTGGGTGTGTTTGCATGTGTGTGTGTGTGTGTGTGTGAGTGGATGTTTGTGTGCGCGTGTGCCTGAGTGTGCGTATGCGTGTTTGTGTTTGCGCATGTGTGTGTTTGTGTGAGTGTATGAGTATGCGCATGTGTGTATGTGTGTGAAACCGGTCACTGGACCAACTGGATGTTTCTGGTCAGACTGAAAGTCAACAGTTTAGTCTGCAGTCTGTCTGCGTGGAGTGAGGCCGTACTGCTTTCCATGAAGCTGGGACCGCTTCCACTGTACCCTGCGTTTCCGCTTCTTTTTTACGCGGGATGTTTGCGCTATACACAGATCCAGGTACGCCCACTCCTTCTGTGAATCAGAGGTTCCCGTAAGCCGAGAGCTGTTGCCGGTAAACAAACAAAAGTGTCGCCGCCGATGATGTCGTTCGCGGGGGTAAACATGGCGATAATGAGGAGTTTGTGCTCGTTTGGGATTTTTTTTTCTCTTGACGAGTGGCTGTCTCCTCGAGGAAGGCAATTGAAGCGATCGAATCGGGGACGTGCCGAGCCGTTGGGGGGGTGGGGGAGTCCACCGCCGATTCCCCTAACGTGGAGGCATTTCCGCTCCCTGCTGCCCCACGCACAAAGGTGGGACTGTTTCGTATTGTTCGGTTTTGACCATCGGACAGCGGATGAAGAGTGAACTCTTCCTGTTAGCGCACGTGTAAGTGGATTGATTATGTAGCGCCGGTTGCAGTGCCAGAGGTCTCTCCTGGCAGTGGCTCTCGCCCGGCCGGGCCGCTGACGGGGGGGGGGGGGTAATCAGTCGGTGTCAGTCCTGGCGGCAGACAGCGCGATCATTAGCTGCAAACCACCGTTCCAGCGAGGAAACGCTCACTGTTGTGAGCTGTGGCTTCCCAGCGCAGGGGGGACAGGTTTTGGCAAGCTTTTAACTAACCGAGATGGGGAGAAATATCTGAGTGTGCCCACGTCTGTGCCAGAAGTTAACCCTGCATCCACCCTGTATCCACACACACACACACACGCGCACACACACACACACACACACACGCACACACACACACACACACACAGACACACACACACACACACACACACACACAGACACACACACACACACACACACACACACACAGACACACACACACACACACACACACACACACACACACACACACACACACACAGACACACACACAGACACACACACACACACACACACACACACACACACACACACACAGACACACACACAGACACACACACAGAAACTCACTCCCATTTCTGGCTCCATTGCAGACTTCTCCCAGACAATCCCCCAACATTCCTTCAAGATAAGGGCAAGGCATTTTCTGCTGCTAAGTAGATTGTGTAGGAGACGCATCCAAATAAGACAACAAAAGATGAAGGCGGGTCAAAAATGAAGCGCTGTCGTTTTATCCCTGACATTACTCAAGCGCTAAGTATTTGCTCAAGCCTGAGCTATGTTCTGAATGATCATTGCCGCTCGCTAGAGCTGAATAGATCCATCTCCATTAGGGCGTCGCACATCAGTGGCCGGGGCGGGGGGGCGGGGGGGGGTATAGCATGTGAATGTAAACAGAAGGGAAATTGCAATCGAATCGGCTAAAGCCATATTTGAACCGTTAGCTGTTAGCCTCCCCCCATGCGACTTGCCTATACCCTCAGACGTGAATAATATCTTTGCATTACTGTGCAGTGAGGATTAGGTCACTGTGCAGCTGCTTTATCCGGTCACAGGGTCCTGGCTGTCTGTGGGAGAGACAGGGAGATGCTCTGACCAGGAGCGTCTATCTGCTGCACGCTTTCTGAAAGCAGAGGGGCCACAACATAGACTTTTCAGTCTAGAGGATATCGGTGCAGACTGGGGGGGGGGGGGGGGGGGCATGCCGGTTAGCCGGTTCTTTAAGGGGCTGGTAGTGGGTGGCAGGGGGCGGTCACATGCTCCCAAACAAACTCTGATGGATGAGCACCTTGCTGATAAACTCCTCTGACCCCCTGGAGGCGATCACGGGGGTACCGTAAGGGAGCGGCGCGGGGCAAAATGATGAAATGCACTCTTGTCGGGTCATTAATCAGCTTCTCACTAACCCCCCCCCAGCCCCCCCCCAACACACACACACACACACACACACACACACACACACACACACACAGACTGTCTATTCATTTTGTTTTCATCACGTGCAATAAAGCCAAGTCGCCTGGTAGCTGCGAGCTGACAGGAAAGAGAACCCCCTCATTTCTGAACACGTTTTTGCTGTGAAGCCCTCTCTGCTCCTCCCCCCCACCCCCCGGCAGTCACATAAAACCAAGCCTTTTTAATTAAGACGAATTCCAGCGAGGAAAGCTCCAAGCTTTTTTTTTTCTTCCCCCCTCAACCACAACATCCTGTCTTTTTTTTCCTCCCCTCCCTGTCTTCTCTGCGAGCTCTTGTTATTTCTCTGACACTTCCTGTCAGGAGCCCTTCTCCCTCTCTCCCGTGTTTGTTTTGATGAACGCTAGAGGGAAAAGGAGCACTCCTCCAGCACCTCGGTTAAAAAACAGAAGAGCCCCCCCCCAAAACCCGAATCAAACCGCCGCTGCAGACGGCTTTCGCACCCCTCCCTGCGAGGCGAGGCGGCCCTCGTCAGAACGAAAGCTGGCTCAGCGCCGCGTCTGTCCTGCAAGAAGCCACAGCTTTGCTCCTGAGGGTGAGGGGGGAGTAGGCCGTGGATCAGGGCAGTTTGGCTGCCCCCCCCGCCCTCTCTGAGCAGAATCTGGTGACCAGTTGTCCCTCGGCCACATGGCTTTTATGACGCTCCTGCTTTTCTTGTCCCCGGTGTGGCGTGGCAGTGGGGGTGGGGGGGTAGGCGAGAATGCAGAGGAACAACAAACAGAATTGTGGCTATAAACTTCAGACTGTTTATGACCGAGGTCTGGACACTCACCTCCAGCTGAACTCCCACGACAGACACAAAATCCCCCTGCCAGCGAGAAAAAAAAAAAAAAACTGCATTAGCTGAGAAAAGTGACCCCAACTTCACCCCATCCTTTCACAGAGCATTTATGGTCCTTACAGCCCCCCCCTTATCCCCACACCCCCCCCCCCCCCCATTCATTTTACCACTTCTTTTCATCCTCACAAATCGACCTACCACCTGCCCTCCCCCTTTGCTCCCAGGGGTTTACTCCGCTAATAGGATCCCTGCGCTGGCCACAGATGAACACAATTAAAATGTGCCATTTAGGACAGCTGCACCGCTGCGTTAATGAAGAGAGGGCCGTTTCCGCGTAAAAACCCCACCTTGGAGGAATCAGATCGGCCGCTCTGTCATGCTCAGCGGCTCTGTGCTGGGCGTTATCTCGGGCGATCGCTCGCTGGGCCGTGTTCCTCCTCTTCCAGCGTCTCTCGGCTGCTCGGCGCGTGAGGGGCATGCCGAGGGCCGCGCCGGTGTAATCGCTCCCCGGCAGACGGCCGCGGAGAGGCCGAGGCGAAGATGGCGATCTGCGGATGCGCGTGGGTGTGGTCTGGGAGGCACGCTTAGGGCCCCCCCGGAGGAGGGGACAGAGGTGTGGGGTGTCTGTGTGGCTCTCCGGAGCCGCACTCTTGGTCCCCTCTGAGGAGCAGGTGCTGCTTTTTGCCGCACGCCTCGGCCCGCCGCATGCACAGCTACCCAGCCCCTCCTCTCCTCTCCCACGGGCGGCGGCATGGCGCTGGCCCGCTGCCAGCCCAACCCCCCCCCATCAGCTGCCTCTCCCCCATGTGTCCTGCCATATCGCTGGCTAGACAGATAATTGATTGCCGGTTGGAACAGGGGGGGAAAGTGAGAGCGGAGAGTAGGTGAAGGCACGGTCGACAGCTCTCTGCGCCTCCGGTGCTATTGGCATTGGATAAAGAGTCTGGTTGCACAACAGTAGCCACCTCGCCCCGGTGCCCGCCAACTCCCCTCAGGCCAGCGCCGCTACGGGTGCGAGATAAATAAAGCAGGGGGAGGAAAAAAACGGGGCGAGACGCGGGCGTAACCTGGGGACAGGCGCTTATCTGGAATTCATCAGCGCTTGACTGAACACTGCCGATTCCTGCGTCCCTACCCTGCTCAAAAAGACATCCTTATGTATCGTTAATAGTGCACGCGTGTGTGTGTGTGTGGATGGGTGAGTGTGTTGGGTGTGTGGGTGTGTATGTGTGTGGATTGGTTTGTGCTGCTCTCCTTAAACAATAGCACGCCACCCCCCCCCCCCCCCCCCCCCCAAAAAAAAATCACTGGAAGGTGCAGAAGAGCAGGCCAGTCAGGGCCTTCGGCAGCGTACACGCACAGGCCAGAGTCCCCCTGCTTGCATCGCACGCACATTAAACAGTTTGAGTTCTGCATAGCTCCAATCCTCTTTTCGGGGAGGCGGCTTTGGGCGCTCACGTGAGACGCTGGCGGCCGGCCGGGAAGGGGGGGGGGTGGCGAGGGAGGGGGGGGTCTGCTGCGTGTGGCATCTGCGGGCTGGGGAGCACTGCAGGGGGATTTGAAGACGGGAGCTAAGCAGATCTGCTGGCTGGCGGAGCGGACCGACCCAGAGAGAGGAGCTTTAACGAGCCCCAGCTCAGCCACCTGGCCCCTCGCTGCGGCGGATCAGGGCGCTGGCCGGGACACTCGGCCCTGTTGGCACGTGAGGACCCAGGCAGGCTGCCGCCCCCGCCCCCACTCCCGCGGGGTGACCCACATTCTGCGTCCCGTCCCTGCAACCGGGCCAGGCCGGGGCGGCACGCTCCCCCCACCCCTGTCCACCGTGGTTCGATTTCACATGCAGCTTGTCGTAATACAGTACTTTCAGGCCCTGTAAGAGGAATCTCTTAATCTCGCTCTGGACAGGAAAGGGTTTTTTTTCTGCATTTAGATTTCCGATGTTTCGCTGAACAGGGTTCCGCCTCGGTTTGCGCCTTTTTCTCACCCGTATCTGTGATCTGTAATCTTCCTCGAGTCTGCCTCAGATCACATTTGTTGACTTTAAGCTTGATCCCCACTCTTTAATTTTACAGCTTTGTGTTGACTGTTGGGTGGATCCAGAGCAACTGGTAGAGAGGTTATGGTTGACAAAACGGGGGAAAAACGCTACACTAAACAAAGACGTGTTTATGTTTTGTGTTGAGATTTTCTTTTTCTTTCAGCTTGAATTCATTCTGACAGAAAAAAACGTGACATAATTGTCTTAGCCCCCCTTACTTAAAACAGTTAGTGTTTGGGTTGGTGCAAGGTTATCCGGTGATATTTTAATCTTCTTTCTGCCCCCATCTGTCCTCTGGTTGGACTGCACTGCACACAGATTACAGCTGAGGCATTCCAGCACGTGCAGCCCTGCCTGCCATAAAGAGCAGTGTGTGTGCGCGTGTGCGTGAGAGAGAGAGTGTGTGTGCGTGTGTGTGTGCGTGTGTGTGTGCGTGTGTGTGTGTGCGAGAGAGAGAGAGTGAGATTGAGAGAGTGCAGCGGATAGGGACAGAGCTGAAGTACTTTAAAATAACGATGACAAAAAATGTGAAGGAGAACTATGATTTGAAAGTTTGTGTGTATGCGTGTGTTTGTGTGTGTGTGTGTGTGTGTGTGTGTGTGTGTGTGTGTGAGAGAGAGAGATATATAGAGAGAGAGAAAGAGAGAGAGAGAGGCTCATGTTTCAGGAGAGTGGCTTCCTCCCACAGTGATATTTGTGACTTTTTCACCAGAACAGGATGAGCCAGATATCTTACCTCTGCTGCACGCTCTTTCCCAGCAGTTTTCATGCGGCTAAATATATGTGTATCTCTACATCATACAGAGTATCTCCCTGCGTGGGGCTTTGAATCTAGGCCACTCTAATGACCCTGAGAGAACTTCCGACGACCTCGGCCCCCTTGGCAGGGCTTGATGATGGCTTTATCGCTCCATGTCGTTCGGCTGATAGTGTCAATACGTGTGAATTGGCTGGCAATTGATTAGCAATAACCCTCGCCGGGAGCGGAGAGGTGAAGGCCATTGATTCGTTCCACACGTACGCGCGCTGACACACTCGCCCGGTCAGCTCCCTGGCTCGCCGGCGCTTGCTGTGGTGAGCGTGGAGCTGGAGCTGGTCTGGGCTCTCCTTCAGACCAGACTCACTTTAGAAGCCTAACGAAGCCCCGGCTTGTCTGTACGGCAAGGTAAATCGAACCATGAGCAGATAGGTGGCGCAAAGCTGCTTTCTGTGTGGCAGGCCAGGCACAGCAAAGGGCCTCTCGGGGGTCAGGAGGTCGGGGGACGGCAGCCGGCGGGGGGCACGGCACGGTGAGAGGATGCCGCGGAGTGTCACCTGCAATCAGGCTCACTGGGCTTAGCTCCCTGCCCTGGTATTTCTACCACGGCGGAGGCCACTCGGCTAAGAGGCTTCAGGTACATGCAGCTGGACGTCTGCGTGTGTGCGGCTCTGTGCACACCACTGCAGAATGTGAATTTTGAATAATGCTCTGAGAAATCCTGCCCATCAGACAGAGCAAATGCTCTGAAATGCAGCTCTGAAATGCAGCTTTGTGAGGCTGATTGCCCCGGAGCTATTGTCATTGGTCATCCACCAAGGATCATTCCTGGCTACGCTCTCCTCTCGCTGCCACCCGTCCAAGCCGGTCGGTCCTCTTTTCGGTTTGCGGGCTCCGTGTAATTTGGGCTGTGCCGTTACGCCGGCACACAGAAGCTCCACGCCGTCAGTCGAGCGTAGACTTCCTGCTAAAGGCCCGCGCGCGCACGCAGAGAAACATTCCACGGGGACATAATTCATCGTCTTGCGACGTATTTACTGGGAGCCATTTCCCATTTCAGCAGATGATCGCCAATTTCCTGCCTGGTAATCTTCCATTTAGCTTTGTTTGTCTGGGCAAGTCTCGGTGCTCCTGCTTTCTAGTGGTTTGCAAATGAGATCCTGGTGGTGGCGAAACGCCCGCGGCGCGGCCCTAAACGTTTCCCCTCATAAAGTCGGGCCTAATATCCAGGCACTAGGCTATGCAAACCCCCCCCTTGCTGATTTCCATGGCATTTGCCTGTCTGAGGAGATTAGAACAATGGTAGTGTAATGTTACACGTTTCGCCATTAAAACAGCCTTATTTCAATTAAGTGCGTTAGAAGGAACAGGCGCGGATTAAAAATGTATTCCGAGGCTTCCAGAGACGGGCGTGTGTCAGCCGGGGTGGGGGGGGATTGGGGGCAGGGGGGTCGGCATTGCAGCTGTGGCGGTATTGACGGCCTTGTGTGCTAAATGTGAACAGGAGCGGAAAGGCGCTGCGGTGTGTGTGTGTGTGTGTGTGTGTGTGGTGAAGGGGGTGTTAACCAGTGCAATGTTGCCCCCCCCCGCTCTTCCCCAGTTCCAAACACATGCTCCCTGGTTTATTTATACCCGCACTTAATTCAGCAGGAAGACAACAGCACAGGTCGATGTATGGCATACACCACCGCATACCTGACGGTCAAAAATCATCGGCACTCCGAGACCATACTGGGCATGCCCTGGCTAACATAAAGTAATCCCTGGGAATATTCGGTGAATGTCATTCCTGACTTGTGGACTTCCTGATGAGTGACTGCACAGCGCTGGGATGTCTTTTTGTGTCTCTGCCTATTTGTGCCTCTGTAAATATATACATACAAAGTCCTCCATATAGAGAGTAGGTGTTCCCTGTACTCGTTCACCAACCTTGAAGAAAAAGTATGTTCTCTTCAGCCTCTGAACTGGCTCTGAAGAAAGCAAACATCTGCATGTGGCTTGCATCTTTAATTGTTGAGAGTATAATAAAAATAAGCACTTTCAGATGAGTGCAAAACCACAGAATGAGTCTGGGGATTCCAGGGAAACAGTCTAGAGACTTTACATCCCTAAAAACTCCTCCTTTGTTCATTTCTTTTCCACTGACATGTAGTCAGAGTCATTAATTATGGAAGCATGCTGTTGTAAGTGTTGTGTAGTTACAATTCGCATTCTTATTTTTATTAGGAAATGATTTACTTTTGCATTTTTTTTGGGAGAATGTATAATTTATCTTCGGTCCTCATTAATGACAGACGGGACTCTGCCCTGCGTTGGAGACTGTGAAACCATTTTCAGTTTTTGTCTTATGTGTATTACAGCAGTGGAGCATCAGATTGTTGTCAAATACGTCTCACTTTCACCAGTTTTCTGACCCGGGCTCCGTTCGTCTTCTTTAAGAGCGGTTGTGAAACCATGTCCCCAAAGCGAAAGTCAGAAAGCACAAACACAGAGTCATGTGGCTGCCTCTTGGCCTGACCCGAATCCGATTCGCGCCGTCCAATGACACGGCACCCTTGTTTCGCTCGTAAAGTGGACGACCTCTGCTGGCCCAGCCTCGTTCGGCCTGCGCGGTAAACAGCGGCGGGCTTGTGCACTTGGATGCACAGCCTTTAAAACGCTCCGTGTCTTTGACACGGAAGCTGCCCATGTTCGGACATTACAGGGCCAGAGGCTGATGGGTGACCGTGTCTCGTGCGTGCGGGCGAGCTGCCTCCTGCATCACAGCTCGTCTCCGATGTGCATTACGCGGCTTTTTTAATCGGCTGGACTGGAGAGATGGCTTGGCCGCGGGTCAGCGGCACCAGCCCCGTTCTCCCGCTCGGCCCAGACCTCCCGGCGTGTCGGTCCTAAAGGCGCTTAGAACGACTGCGTGCTGGCCCAATTACCGCGCTGGTGTCCCGGTGCCGGCGGCGCGCGCCCGGAAAACGCAGCCAGGCAAATAGGCCACGGCGGCCCTGCCATCAGACTGGCCTGAGCCTAATACCCTGCATCTGCAGCGATTTCTGTGCCAGAGTGGAGGAAGGAAAGAGAGAGCGAGAGAGAGAGACAGACAGAGAGAGAGAGGGAAAAGAGAACAAATCACAAGGACACGGGCTGAATTTGAGCGTTTTTGTCTAAAAACAGCTCTGGGTTGCTAGGGGAAGAGCGGAGAGGGTTTCCGGCGGATCTCCTCGCTGAGAGCTGCAGCCGTCGCTCGCCGTGGGCGTGGGCGGCCGAGCACGACGGCAGGGAGGCGGAGACATCCGGGCTCCGCCCCCAGCGGGCGAGCTGGGCGATGACCCCATCCCGGACCAGAAGGGGGAGATGGCGCACCGGGTCACTTTTCCTCCCCTCTTTCGGGCTCCGGGGGGGGAGGGGAGACACACGCGGGTGTTTCTAATCTGATTCCTCCAGTTCTCCAGACTGGGCGCACGGTTCAGGGTGCTGCTATTTTCTGCCCTCCCGTTAATAGAGCACTATTTCTGTGTCTGCTCTCGAGAGCGGGAGAGAAATTCAGCCGCCGTGGCCTTCCAGCTAATTAAAAAATCGTGTGCTGTTCGCAGTGTCGGCTTCGGCATCAGAGATCACAACCTACAGGCTTCCCCCAACGCGAGCAACCCCACACTCCCCCCGTCCCCTCCACACACACACCCCAGTCCTCCCTACCACATATCTGTGCCATCCACCCCTGGCATTCTCAGTAAGTCTGTTACCAGGGTAACATATGTTGTCTGTGCGCCCTTGGGCAGGGCACCGCCCCTTTTCTGATGGTGATAATCTGGAGTCAAGATTCTGGAGTCAAGGTTCTTAGCGGGAGGGGCCTCCAAGCAACACTGTAGTGTCTTGTTCATATATTTAACCTGTTGTTTTACCTTGCATGGAAATAGCATGATTACAGAAAAATGTTTTTGGAAGTTGTAAGAGGAAGTGTGGGTAATGTGATGTGTTTTCTGTCATAAACTGCAGGGTTGCTGGTGAATTGTTTTTATAAAATATATGATGACCCCCTTTTTTTAAAGAAACTGCAAAAACAGTGTTTTTGGGGTTTTTTGTTCAAAGAATTTCAATTTCTTTCAGTGCTCTTTCATTGTGAGCATTAGGCAGGATGTGATTTTGAGTAACGTCTTAATCTCAATTTTAATATACAAGTTTAGCATCAAAGCTGAGACGCTGATAATGGTGTTTGTGACACTCAAGATACAGCACCTGCTTTAGGCAGATGGATTTTTGAATTTTGCCCACACATGAAAAGCCGAAACACAAACACCCATGATTAATGTCCTGCTTCATGTCACTTAAAATAGTCTTCAAAGACACAGGTAATCCCACCCGAAGAGCCAGATTTGCTGCGTTCCACCAAGACTTTTATTTATTTATTTTTTTTGTTTTAGTCAACTTCAGCAGGAGCACAGCACTGGTAGTTTACGACCTGCTGTATTGGCTCATGTGAAACACCATTCTTCTGCCTCCCAGATTTTCATGATCTCACAGTATACACCTGAACACACTCACATAAGCACACCCAGACGTACGTTTTTATTTGAAAGTTGTACTAACTCTTCTCTCTTTCTTTCTCTCTTCCTCTGTATGTGCTGTCTTTCCTTGAATACCGCCTGGGTCCCTCGGCTATAGGTAAGTCTCTCAGCCTTCTGTTTGTGCACAGAACGATCACGGATGTAGAAAAATACACACCCACGCTTTCAAATTTGCATAGCTTTTCTTTTTTCAGGTCAAGTGCCTTTCACCCTGTTACCTAATTGAATGAAAACCTATTCCATTTTCAAATCCTCCTGCAGACCACTTGAATGGTGAAAACGATTAAGTCAAGGCTCCTTTTTTTAGTGTACTGCTTGTGTAGAGTATGGAAGTGCAAAAAAAAAAAGGTGAATAAAATTGCTGTGTCACCAGTTCACAGTGTCCAAGGCGATTGAATCGCAGAGAAAAAAAGCTCAGAAGCTCAGGTTAAAATGGGGGGGTTGGTTAAAATAGGTAATCCTTTATCTTTTTTCTTTTTAAAAAATGATTTTCTTTTCTTGACAAAATGGAAGATCTTCTTACAAACTACTAAAAGACCTGCCTGGTGTATGGATCCCTATTTTCTGGCGCATTCTATTTAGCGATCAATGCCAGGCCAAGATTTCAGATTTATGTTGCCTGTGACATTGTAGTATGAAACCCATGTCCTGATGTTGGGGGGGGGGGATTTCAGTGACTCCTCACACGTTTCTTTTTGTAATTTGCCCTCCCTCTGCCGCCGGGGGGGATCGCCTGATACCAAAAGGCACGTGGGCTATATGGAGAGGCCAGATAAAGAGGCTTTTTGAAATGCTAAGATTGTAATTGGTTGTCTGTCTTCGTCCCGCCAGGCCTGGCTCGAGGGAGGTTTTAGCTGTAATAATGATTCCTTAAAGGAGTGGGGATTGACGTGGATTTTTAAATTCAAGGCTGATCCTTAAGCCGCCTCGCTGCCCGTCAGAGAAATCACATCTGGCCAGAAGCCGAGAAGCGACTGCTCTGATTCAGGCCTTGCGGTTTTGCGATGCAGGTCTTTAACATGTGAGCCTCACACTGTATGTACAATGCAAAAACCACCCCCCACCCCACCCCCCAGTCCTTAACATTTCCCCTGTTGGGGCAAATTATCCACATCAGTACTGATTAAAAAATCATCACTGTTTACTACTTTCATCAAACAGTTCAGAGATATGCGGTGTGGGAAACCGAGTGGCTGTTTGAATGTGTGCCTGCTGCAAGCTGTTTAAAACCAGTTTGATCAGTAGGTCTTTACGAGTGGAGCACGGAACCGTTGGAAGCTTGTTTTAGGCGCTTTGATGTGATTTATTGTGATGGGATAAGGCTCGTCTCCCGGACTTAACCTGATGGTTTAGATCTTTTAAGTGTGTGTGTGTGTGTGTGTGTGTGTGTGTGTGTGTGTGCGTGTGCGTGTGCGCGTGCGCGTGCGCGTCCGTCAGTAAGTGTGTCTGTTTAGTCACCCCGCGTTGAGTCTGTGCGGCTGTCACATGCCTGTGCACGTGCGCGGGGCTCTACTGGGGCGCCTGAAAAAGCCTGCCGGTGTTCCAGTGCCCTGTAAGTAATACTTAGGGAAAAAATGCGCGTCTGCTGCCTTCCTGCTCACCCAGCTGGCTGGAGACCGCCTGCATACAAAACAGAACTGATTGGGCAAGGCTGCAGTGCCACCCGCGTCCGCTTTTTTCAAAGAGCTGTTTTCTGTAATGATGCTGAGACACATTCACAAACACACACACACACACACATACATACATACATATGCATGCACACACAACCCCACACACACACACACACATATGCATGCATGCACACACAACCCCACACACACATGCACATGCTTTGGTCATCCACAAAAATCAACTTTTCGAGAAGCCCCGCCTTTTTTTTTTTTTTTTAAACCGTGCCGCTTGTTTGGAGGTTTTCGGAGGACCTTCCCCGCTCGGCGATCGCAGGGTTTATGGGGCCGTAAAGACAGGAATTTTTTGCCATTGCCTCTTTAAATTTTTTTATGAAGAGTCATTCAAATAAGGGGCCCCTTTGACGCCAAAGAAAGTATTTTGACCGTAAAGCCAGCAGTCCGGGGGCTTTCCTAGCTCCCGTGACCGGCGACGACGAGCTCCTTCTGAAAATGACAGGCGCGGGCAAAGAAGTGAGGCGTTTGTTTCTGTCTGTAAAATATGGCCTCAGCGCTCTGTCACAGGATACAGCAATAATCTAGGAAAAAAAAAATTCCTGGTCATTCATTCATGAGCTTAAGGAAATCTGTAGATCTCTTTTCTATCTCTTATCACCATAATGTTGTGTGTTTTTCTCTCTGGACTCAAAAGGTAGGGTAAAACAGTATACCATATCTCCTTAGTGCCCCCTCAGATAGGACTGGCGAAAGGAAGTGGATGCACTCGGTCGCTAACAGATCGATACCAGCGCCCATTAGCGCAGGAACAGGCATTGGAGCAGCTTTTAAAAACATCCCAAATTAAATTATCCTGCTTTTAGATGCCACTTTAACGTTTGTTCTCTCAAATAACTTTTAAAAGAATCGGCGTTTTCAGAAAAGTCCTCAGCCCCACCATGTTAATGCGTTCCGAAATTCGCCGTAGCATTCTGAGTTTGCCACAGAGCAGTGTTTTTTTTTAAACAGGGTGCACACTCTGACTCACTGTGTTCCTTGTGGTCAGTGATTCACCCACAGGCCTCTCTAAAACATATTCAAACCTGTCCTCGTTCATGATCCAGCTCCAGTTACACACATTTAGGAGGAATAAAGAGGTGCCGGCCTGAGTCAAAGCAGCTATTTTGCATTTTGTCATTTAATCCATCTCACGCCGAGCTTTAAACCTTTTCCACATGTGCAGTTAATCGCATGTTCCTGTACACAGAGAATACCCAGTTTTTAATATTATTGTCATTGTTGTAGTGGTTATAGTTATTATAATAACAGCTAAGGGTTTGAGGTCATGCAGCCCTCTGAACACTAGTCCGTTTTCCCGCATGCAGCCTTCTGAATGCCCATCCATTTCCCCTAACTCCATCATCAAACTGCAGCTCTGCAGCGGATGGACTCTGTCCAGCATTGGGAAGATCCAGCTGTATTTGCTTATGGCAAAGGTCCCTCCTGCTTTGTCTTTCCTCAGCCTCTGGTACGCTCAGCGCCCCCCTCCCTGCCCCCCCCCCCCCCCCTTCACATACGGGAACCGGACTTGCAGGGTTCCCACGGAAGCACTTGCCAAAGCAAATTCAGGAGAGGAAATGGGGGCCCTCTGTCCCTCTCAGCTCTGTCCCTCAGACTAAGGTTTACACTAGTCTGAAGTCGTGGCCCGCGTCCAGGTCTGTGTGTGGGTTTTAGGCTGCTCTAGGGGTGGGGGTGGCTTCAGCAATGAGCTGTTGTCCCCATTGGTGATTGCGTTGCCGTGCAGTGATGTTGGAAGGTCGCTACTCTGCTTCTGCATAAGGGCAAACTGTCTGCAACTGCGACTGTATGGAGGGCTCCGGGTTCCAAAGTCCAATCTCCTCCATTTGTTTTAACTGATATGTGACACTAGGATCGCGTTAGCCTTTCTGTAATTATAAAACTTTGCCACTGTAAACCTCTTAAACCTCAAATGCAGGCTTGCGTTTGTCTGTGTGTCTGTATATGTATCTTTGTTGTTGATGTAGAGGTGCATGTGTGTGTTGGGGTTGAATATGTTCGCGCATTCATAGTTGTGTGGGTTTTTGTGTGTGTTTTGCAGGTGTAGGTACGTGTGTGTATCTGTGTATCTATGTGTGAAGGAGTGTGCCTGTGTGCATCTGTATGCGCATACGTGTGTTGGTATCTGTGCATCTTTGTTTGTGTAAGTGTGTATCTGTCCATCTGTGTGTGCATGTGTGTGTTTGTCTGTGCATCTGTGTGTTTGTGTCTGCTCGTTCATGTGTGCTTGTGCGTGCGTGCGTGTGTGTGTGCATGTGCATCTGTGTGTGTGTGTGTGTTTATGCGTGTTTGTGCGGGTCTCACTCCGGGTCCCTGTATGTGCAGCCGTAGCAGTGGCATTCCCAGCTGCGCAGCCGGGACGGCCTTTGATGTGGCTCTGAGCAAGACGCACGTCAGGGCTCCTCTCCTCTGAGATCACTGCCTAATTTAGCTGACTGGTCCCTTGTTGTGGTGTCTGGGAGTGTCTCCAGTCAAAGACTGTTATGTCTAGTGTTCGGGCTCTTCCTGGAACTAAAAACCTCAGCACAGGAGCAGCGGTAGACGGCCCTTTTTGGGAAACCAACTGCGGTGTCTGTAATGAGAGACTCATCTTTAGCCCCACTGCAGGTCTTCCAAATGTTACCCTTGGCCTCAAAGTGACAGGTGGAGGGCTGACCCAAGGTAAACCTGGAGCAGACAGACGGTAGATTATATTCAAAACCGAGACCGGTGTGTTTGCCTGACGTATTTTTAAATGTCAAATTACGGTGGGTGAACTCAGGGGGGAAGGGGGGGGGGGGGGTCGCTAATAGAAAAAGCGAGACGTGGGGGCAGACACACACACACACACACACACATACACCTCTTTCAGGAGAGCCGCACGCATGAATAATTATTTTTTTCTGAAACTATATCAGCGCAAAAGGGCGAGATGACAACGTGAGAATAAGGCACTCCTCGATGGGAAGGATTCTGGCGGCAGACAATTAGCATTAGATAATTAGGGATGATCCGGTGGGAGGGCTCCTTAATGGGGCTGCACTCAGCGTGGGTGCGCAGACAGACGCGTTTGAGGGGAGCTGGGGCGTCCCATTCCCCCCCCGCTCGCTCTCCAGAAGGCAGCCGTCTACCTGGCGGGGGGGGTGGGGGAGGGGGGGTTAACATCTGCCCGGCGACACCCTCCTCCCCAGCACGCTTTGCGGTGCAGAAATGTGTGTTTTGTCTAGTGGGCGGGGGGGGGGGGAGCGCTGTTCCGGTGCTGTGTGGCTAATGAGCGTGGCCTGTTTCCCTCGTTCCTGCAGACGGCACCCGCGCAGAGGTTAGCCAATCAAACGAGGGGCTGGTGCTGGAGATAGCACAGGGAGGGGGTGGGGGTGGGGGGGTCAGAGGCAGTGGCCACGCTGTCTGCGCTGTCTGAGGGCCCGTTTCCGTTTCTGGGGGTTGTCATTACAGTAAGAGGCACTCTCACGTTGTTAGCATGTTAGCATTTGTACATCTGTAGCTGGTCTCAGTACAGATCTCAGAAGACTCCCACTGGGTGTTAAATGCAGGTCTTAAAGGTCTTAAAGGTCTTTAAATGGAGATGCAGGTCCCCAGCAACTGTCTGTGTAACACAGGGGTGTCCAAACCTCTCCTGGAGGGCCACTTGTCCTGCATGTTTTAGATCTCTCCCTGCTCCAACACAGCTGATTCAAATGATCAATTCGTTACGAACTCCTGAAGCTACTGAATAACAAACTGATCATTTGAATCAGCTGTGTTGGAGCAGGGAGAGATCTAAAACATGCAGGACAAGTGGCCCTCCAGGAGAGGTTTGGACACCCCTGGTGTAACATAACGGATACTAAAAAAGCTCCACCCTCAAAATGTTGCAAAATATGACAGATGTTGCCAAGGCAGAACCCATATAAAATGTAAAGAGGGTGTGCAGGTTCATTTCACTCATGTAAATATGAGTAGGTTAGTGTATTAGCAGCACATTTGTTGCTGTATTGCATCCCAAAGGCAGGGTTATGGAACAGCGGTTAGGTGGAGCTGTACCTCATGTCAAATGACCATAGAGGTTCACCAAAGGTAGAGGCACATTCATTTCCCCCCCGTTCCCCAAAATAATTCATGTGAAAGGGTGCCGAGGGCTGCACTATAATGACCTGGCTGCAAAGCCCATGTCCCATTAATACGGTTCTCCCAAAAGCACGCAGCTCCCATTATTAAAGCTCTTCAACTTATTACCCATCCCCTGTTGCCATACCGACCGAGCGGGCGCATTTTCATCCCGCTTGTGCGGGGAATCAGAGTGACCCTGACCTCTCGCGAATCCCTGTCCCCACACGGGGAGCCGGGCCCGTGGAATGCGTTCGTGCGCTCCTGAAAGGCCGCGGGGCTGGGAGATATATTTGTGTCGGGGTGTTTGCTGAGGGGTTACGGTGTAGTCGCCGCCGCCGCCGCCCAGCTCCCTCACCAATCTCTTCCCTCCGCATTTGTTGAATCTTTTCGTTGCCGCAGCGGCACTTTGGCGGTGATGCGATCACGGGTGAGAGGAGCCTGAGAGTGGCAGCCTGACGGGGCCGGCGTTCGGGAGGGTGGGGGGTGCGTTTGGAGGAAGTGCGGTGCAGTGCAGCGTGCGGATGTGCAGGGTGGGGCAGCGTCGGCAGCGGCTTGCAGACGCGCAGCTTTCTGGAGCACTCCGTCTGACACCTGCGTGTCGGCTGAAGACTGAGAATGGGGGGGGGGGGTTTCTGTGGTTGGCACACCCTGGCTGCCATCTCTAAACCACCCCCCCCAACCCTCCACCCTCCACCCTGTACCCGCCACCCCGCCCCAACCCACACCGCGCCGCTACAGGAAGACTCACCCGTCCGGCTCTGCACAGCTCTCTGGGGGAGGGCCAGCCGGGGGTCAGAGCGAGGGAGGGGCGGCGAAGTCTGAGCTACAAGCTGCAAAAAAACAAACGAAAAACCCAAACCCTCCCTGAAAAAAAAAAGCTGTATGTGGTATCATCATCGAGGCATCAGAGGTGCCCCAGATCAGGGTTGAAGGGCACCAGTTTGACTTCCATTTTATAAGAGGACAGAGTTTTAGTGGTGTGGAGCTCATGCTTCATCCTCGTTCAGAGGACAGCTGTCCAAGAGCAGGACTGAAAACTCTGCAACCTGTTTGCTGGCCGTGTGCAGCACAGGGAACGCCGCTGTTCACCCCTGCCTTTGCTTATTTACATGCGCCGCCGATGGCTTGCTTGTTTTTTTATGAAAAACGGCATTCTGCTGGTTTGAGCAGGAAATCCTGTAATCTGTGTCACAGGAAACGGAGCCTTAGTGGGAGTTCTGGAGCTAGACTTCAGAGACTGACAAGGACGGCAAGGAGGGGTACAGACATGGAGAGTTACACAGAGACACTGTCATGGGAGGGATGCTGGTCTAAATATCTCTTAGCACCATTTAAAAGGCAGGGAGCTTTAGTCTGTGCTAGCTGCATTCCTTACAAATACTATAACTCCCCCTCAGATCCTTCCGTCATTTTCTTTTGTGTAGTTTTCTGTAGCAGCACGCTTTCATATACTTTTCTCCAGAGCTGTTTCTTCGCTCTCTGCAGGTCTTTCTTTCTCAGGCTACCATTAACTCCCTCCATCTGCAAGGCAGGGTGTCTCGGTAAAGTCCCACTCCCCTGGCGTCTCTGAAACAGCATGATAAGGGTGACGCATTTCACAAACACCTGACTGTGTTGCCAAGAAGTGAACTTAATGCGTCCTTCGGTTCGGCTCACATTATGAAACGAGAAAAAAAAAAAAAAAAAAAAAAAGACAACAGAAACAAAAAGGGAAGTGCACTTGAACTCTGCGGCTGGTTTCACACTGAGCAGCGAGGCCTTCTCAGAACGTGACAGGGTGAGAGCAGAACGCCCCACCCTTCCTCACACTTCTGCACTCTCCCAGGCGGCTGCACCAACAGGGCCGCTTGTCGGTCTCATGAAAGGGGGTGGGGGCTTTGTCGGTCTGACCCTCAGCTATTCCGAGGTGGCGTTTAGCCGGGGGGAGGGGATACAATGACCGCACGGAGGTGCGAAATTCCAGCAGAGAATATCTGAAGGACCTGCGCACCCCGTCTAGGCATGTCTCTCACGCACATGAGCTAAACAAATCCTTATCGCGAGGTGCAACATCCTGTCTATAGCATGTGAACTCCGCTATGTCATAAAACTGCGATTTGGGTTTTTTTTTTTTCTTTTTCTTTCATTCCTGGTCTATGGTTGTCAGACCCTGTTGCAATACAGTCACTTATCAGTGCTGCACTGCCACAAGGATGATGAAACTGTGGGTGTATGGTTCTCTGGCCGGATGTAACCCCCCCCCAGCTGTATGGGTGAGGGAGGGGGGCGCGTCTGTCTCTTCATTGTCGTCTGAAACGGGCGGGGGTGGAAGTGACGTGTGGCAGTGGGGCAGCCGCAGGGCACCGGGGACATGGGGATCGGTGTGGCGTTTCACCTCAGTTGTCCTTCAGACTTTAGTTCCATTACCCAACTTCCGCCAACACCGTGCTGCTCCTGCCTGTTCCCGCTGGCCCTGGCGTCTCCGCGGAGACGGGCTGGCTGCCGCCCAGGGCTCACTCTCTCGCTCTCTCTCTCCCTGCATGTCGCTCGCCCGCGCTCAGAGGCTCGCGGCCTGGTCAGACGGGCGGGCGGTCGCACCTGCGTGTCTACTCTCCTGCGCCTCCGTCATGCGGAGAAGCCGGCCCTCACCGTCTGCTCCCGCCGGCCGCCGTTTTCTGCCCTGCGACGGGCTTCCGGGGGCGGTCTCACCCACGCCCTCTCCCAGCCACTCAGAACAAACCCCGGGCAAAAGGGGCGGCCAATGGGAAGGGGCGGAATCAGAGGGGGCGGAGTCCAGGGCTGTCTGGATTCTGCGGTGGGCTGCCCGCCCGTCTGTCTGTCTGATCCGCAGACCCAGATGGGAGCCCTCCTCTCGCTGATCTGTCAAGTGCAGCTGCAGAATTCTGACCCCTGACCACTCCATCCAAGATTACTGGCAGATTTGGCAGATTGAAGGCCATTATGCACGCGGTCTAATCCACGGACGGAGCAGGGCACGTGGCCCAGCCTGGCTGCGCTGAGTGACTCAGGGGAAGGTGACAATCTCCTTGCTCGCTGGCAGATACGGGGCACTCTGTGACTAACTCTCAGGTCAGGCTGGCACGATCTCGCTGCACTTTAAAGCCAATTAGCTACTGCTCCGCGCGCCTCGCTGTCCTGGCGGTTCTCTCCTCTGACTTGCTGGTGTTGCCATGGTGTCACCAGGCCTCCATCAGAGGCCCGCAGTGCTTGCGTTTTTTACACCGCAGCCCCTGCAGAAAACAGGCCCTATTATAGTAGTGTGTGATTTAAGTCCCAAAATGGTCGTCCTTGCTGCCCGGCTGAAACAGGGCTGGCCGATGAGGTGATGGTGGTTTAGACAGAGGGAAAGAGGGTTACCCCCCCACCCCACACACAGTGCATGTTACCACCTGTTGCAGTTCTTCTGCGCCATCCTAGCTCCCCCCCCTTACACCCCCCACCCAACATACATTCACACTCCCCTACTCCCCCACCAGCGCTGGAGTGGACAGGCCAGGGGTGTCAGCGGGGACTTGCCAAATACCTCTCTGCTTCTGTCACCAGCTCAGTGCCAGGGAGGGGGGGGGGGGATTTGCTTAATTGTGTCACACCCGCGCCCCGTGAAACCCAGTCTGAGGCATCTGTCAGTGCAGCACACCATCCCCCCCCCCCCCCCCCCCAAACCCCTCCACCACCACCCCCCACTCCAACTCCACTCCCTGGGTTACATTCAGCGCCAGGCAACCTGCCCTGCTCTCTGTGCTGAAGAAAACCGCCATTAAACAGGCAACAGTTGCCGCTCAGTTTCGCTTGCATTCCTGCTCCAGTGGTTGGGATTCCTGAGGGGAACCCTTCACTAAAATAGCCGATGGGGCAAGGGGATGGGGGGGTGGTGGGTGTGCAGAGGGAGGGCTGGTGCCCAAATGTGTTTGGTCCAAGCAGTCACCAGTCAGTGCACGTTTTTTTTTTTTTTTTAAAGGCTCAGGCGGCACGACCTAAATACTATTGCCGTGGCAGATAGTAAGCTGGTCTGAGTATGGCTTTATATTTAATTGCATCCCATGTATGTCTCCCGTTCACCAACTGTCTGCCCGTCTCGAGGTCAGATTAGATATATAAAAAAAACTTTGACCCATCCGCTAATACAAAAATAAAAACGCAATGCAGTTTTATGTTTCCTCTTAGCATTTTTTTTCTCTGCCAGTGCTGGAAAAAAGCCACAAATAGTATTGGGTTCGTAATTAGCAGGCAGCGTGCGGGTAGGGGTTTTGATTTAACTCTAGTCCAGATCGTCTCATAACTTAGGATGCAAAAGTATCGGGAATTGCCTGAGTGGTGTCTGTTACTTTTACTTAAGAGCTTTGTTGATGATTCAAAATGGAGACTGGTATTGATTCCGAAGGCAAGGTCACAATTACAAAGGAAGAAGGTTTGTGATTGGACCTCCCCCTGCGGAGAGTGCCAGGGAGAGAGAGAGAGAGGGAAAGAGAGCAGGAGGAAGGCTGGGGTTGGCTGAAAGGCTGGTGACAGATGCAGCTGCAAGAAGCTGAGGTCATCGATGTACCAGCACCAAATAAACAACATAACAAATCCCCCCTTGTCTTGTTTAAACGTTTCTCTGGGCGCAGAAACTGCACAAACTGAAGCACTCTACGGCAGCCAGGTCTTAGTCACCTTGTGTTTTTCTGCTTCCCGTGGGGAAGCTGTTTAAACGAACTCTGCTGAACACCGGCATGTGGGTGTGTATGTGGCTTTGTGTGTGTGGCTGTGTTTTGGTGTTTGCTTTTTTTTTTTTTTTTTTTTTGAGGGTTTTACTTTGGACCCTCCTGCCTGTCATCTTCAATTGCCACTCTTGAGTTTGTCAGTTTGTCAGCAAAATGAAGGGTTTCAGTAGTCAGGGGCTGGACTGCTAACCGAGCCTGTCAGTGGGAGAGGAAGTGGCCTTCAGAGGCCTTCAGACGAGGGCACGTGCCTTGTGTCCACACAGGGGCACCCCTACCTCCTGTACCCCCCCCCCATTAAACACACACTCACACATACTCCACCAGCAGCTCACCTGAATGTTACACTCACAGTTTTAGTAGTCACATGCCTTTCCCTAACACCTGTTTCAGCACTTATTTGCAAATTTGCCTCCTATTTATACTCCGATATTTTACAAGGATACTGGCATGAGGCGTCAGACGCGTTTGGGTTCGTATTAATTCAGTGACAGGAAGACTTTCCAGAAGGGGTAACTCTGAGGCTCCTCTGACTGGTTACTGGGCAGAACAAAGGCCTCTCGGAGAACTGAGATCACAGGACAGTAATTCACCTGACCTTTGTGTTACCGAGCAATTTTGGACATTGCCTTTAAACCTTTGGATGTTGAAGGCCTTTCATGCTGCTTTCCATAACTTTACATACGATTTCTCCATTCCTTACAGGCGCCCGATTCGATTCCAGCCAAGAAGTCTAAATATGAAGACTTTGTGTTGCAGTCTCCATCAGCTGATAAGGAGAAGCAACCCGAATGGCTACGATCGCTCTCGGCCTCTGCGAACAAGGTTGGTCGTTTCTCCCGATCCCGAGAGATGACCGCGATGGTCGCCACCGTGATTTCTCGTTTGAGAGTCACCGAGGCGTTACTGGAAGGGCAAATGACAGGTTCAGACAGGCTGTTTAATACCAAGTGTCAGTTGTGAAATCAGAGCCCGACTATTTAAGATGTCTAACAGTAATAATCATGCAATGCCCTTTGCACATGACAGCAGAGAGGGCCGGTTTCGACATTAGAATTCACCAAACATTACTTTGTCCTAAGAATAGGGGTTAGGAACCAGACCGCTTATTTACCAAACCCAAAGTGTAGAGCGGCGTCTCATGAAACTGGCAAAACACTCCACCTGTGAATGGGCTTCCCGAAAATGAATAATCTGAAAGAGCTTCATTGTTACTTAAGCTGATTTTTTTAAGAGATCAAATTTAATATACTGAATAAATATTGGAATATGTACTGTATATGACTGAGAATTACGTGGCATTTATGTGGCCATTTATTGTGGAAAGTTTCCCTTTTTGGTCGTTAACAAAACAATTGTGTAATGTTTAGTTTAGTTACATATCATGGCAGGAACTCATTAGTAATTATATCTTTGAAGTTTGTATTTAGAACGTAGATTGTATTTCTGTTATAGCATCTTGACACCCCCCTGTAAAACCCTCAGCCCTCAGCTGTTACATATTCATAACACATCTATAACACGTTTTCTCCTCCTTCTACCAGGGTCTGAACTGTATTCAGCCCAGACAGAGGCCGTCTGCGTTCCGGCCCTGGTCGCCCACCATTTCTTCCAGCGAGAAGGAGACGCCCTCCCGCCTCCCGGCTGTGCTGCGTGACAGGTGAGCCAGTGAACGGGGACGTCACACACTGCACAGGCCACGCTACACTGCTAACGTGTCACACACTGCACAGGCCAAGCTACACTGCTAACGCGTCACACACTGCACAGGCCACGCTGCACTGCTAACGCGTCACACACTGCACAGGCCACGCTACACTGCTAACGCGTCACACACTGCACAGGCCACGCTACACTGCTAACGCGTCACACACTGCACAGGCCACGCTACACTGCTAACGCGTCACACACTGCACAGGCCACGCGACACTGCTAACGCGTCACAAACACTGTGCAGGCCAGGCTACACCGCTAATGCTAACACATCACACACTGCACAGGCCACGCTACACCGCTAACGCGTCACACACTTCACAGGCCACGCGACACTGCTAACGCGTCACAAACACTGTGCAGGCCAGGCTACACCGCTAATGCTAACACATCACACACTGCACAGGCCACGCTACACCGCTAACGCGTCACACAATGCACAGGCCACGCTACACTGCTAACGCGTCACACACTGCACAGGCCACACTACACTGCTAATGCTAACGCGTCACACACTGCACAGGCCACGCTACACTGCCAGCACATCACACACTGCACAGGCCAGGCTACACCACTAATGCTAACGTGCCACACACTGGGCAGGCCAGGCTACGCTGCTAATGCATCACACACTAGGCAGGCCAGGCTACGCTGCTAACGCATTATGCACTGTGCAGTGACCTCCTAACAAAATGTGAAGGGAACCCGGCCCACTTCCATCCCTGTAGGGGCAGTGTGTGTGTGTGTGTGTGTGTGTGTGTGTGTGTGTGCGCGTGTGTGTGTGCATCTTTCTCTCTGGCCTGTGCCTGTACCTCGGGCCCAGCCTCCTGCACCGCCCTTGCTCACACTGAGCCCGATCACCCACACAGAGATAACAATCTGTGCTGGCAGGACGGCCCTTCCCCTCCCCCCCCCCCCCCTCCCCCCCCCTTCCTCCACAGTGCTGAGTGCAACCGCAGCAAAGCGCACACACACACACACACACACGCCTCAGCAGCGCTTCAGCTGGCAGGTGTGTGATTCATGCCCAGACCGCGCGTGCGCTTATTCTCGGAACACCTGCCACATTGCGTGGAAGTGTCACTCTGCTCTGCTGCAGGGATTTGTGGCCACCACCCCCCCCTCCCCCCACCCCCCCCCACCCCGTAAACTCAGATCAGAATCGTAATCTCGAGAAGCGGCTCGGCACTAGAGCTAGAGAGCCCGCTTCAACGGTGAATTCATTTTTAGGTGAAATCGTTTTTATATTTTGAATTCATTTATGGCCTCACCAGAACACTAAAAGCAAAGGAGTGGAGGTGGCAGAAGATGTTTTTCTCCAGGAAGTGACACAGTGTTTTGGCTTCTCTGGGAGAGTTGTGCAGACTAGCAGAGCAGCAGCTCCTGTGTTTTTCTTAGAGGATGTGAGGTCATGAAAAGAAGCTTAAGAGATGTGGCTAGTTTCTGCGTTGCCGGGTGATCTTCGATCACAATCAGCCCTTGTGGCTTCCCAATCTCCCCTGACTCAGATGAAACAGCAAACAGCGGTCTCCGTTTTCGGGTAAAAGATTGAAGCTGACCTACACGGTGGTGGAGAAGGCGCTGCCGTTCACAGGACCCAGCGTGAAACAGAGAGACTGCAAGGTCACCGCTTCGTGCCAGAACAGCCCAGCGCCTGCCTCGTTAATGACCGTTTCTCCTCTCTCTCTTGCTCTCTCTCTCTCTCTCTCTCTCTCTCTCTCTCTCTCTCTCTCTTTTTCTCCCTCTTGCAGTTTTTACAACTACAAAAGCCTAGAGAGTTCTGTCGCGCCAAATGTGGCCCTCACGCCCCTGCCGCTCCAGAAAGTGGGGCAGCTCTCCCCGTCCGCCCCCGGCACCTCCCACTCCAATGGCAATGAGGCCCTGGGAGAGGGTGGCAGCTCCAGGCCCAGGAAGAGAAGGATGACAGGAGAGGCCCACCCCACCACAGAGCCCTCCTGCCCTCCGGCCACGGCCAGCAAGCCCCCCCAGGAGGACAAAGACTCCGAGGTGGAGGTGGAAGTGGAGAGCCGCGAGGAGTGTGAGTTTCACCCGCCGTCTTACTTCCCATTTCCCACAAAGCCTGGTTTCGCTAACCGATAGGAAGAAACTGGAAAGAACGTGAAAAGTCTTAAGATGCGGCGATTGCACAATTATTTTTTTCTGTCTGTCTTAATGTTGGACATTCACACCAACAGTCAGGGTAACTTTTTTTCCCGCTCCATTGCAACTGTTTCACATGTTGACCTTTCTGAAGTTCAGCGAAAGCCACGGAGAAGGAAGCAGAGAGGAGGGAAATAACTTGTTGCTTTAGATTCTGGCCTCAGAGGTTGGGTGTGTCATGGTTTTATGAATGACCCTGTCTCCCTCCTGTCTCTCTCTGTTCCAGTCACCTCCTCCCTGTCCTCCCTGTCGTCCCCCTCCTTCACCTCCTCAAGTTCCGCCAAGGATCTGAGCTCCCCTGGCACCCAGGCCCCCGCATCTACGGTCACGTCCCTGGAGGGCCCCGCCCCCATACCGGAGGGCCACGCCCCGGGCCTGGAGTCCGAGCTGGAGACCCTGAGGCAGGCGCTGGACAGCGGCCTGGACTCCAAAGAGGCCAAGGAGAAGTTCCTGCACGAAATTGTCAAGATGCGAGTCAAACAGGAGGAGAAGCTGGGGTCTGCCCTGCAGGCCAAAAGAAGCCTCCAGCAGGTATGTTTGGGTTCCCAGCGGAGTCCATCCGAAATTTTCCTCTCTCATTAAGGGGATCTGGGGGTCTTCCTGAAATCAGAGCATGATAGACACCTTCATTTAGAGAGATTGGTATGGGCCCACAGAGCTTAACGGCAGTGTGTCAGCAGGTAAAGGGTTAAACCACAGAGGCAGCTAACAGAGGAAGGCCCAGCCGAAGATGAGAGTCATTTGCGGGCAGCAGAAACTGGAATTCTATTGTGAGCCAAAAAAAAGAGAGGCGTGGAGAGGAGCTAACTAATACTGCTCATCCCACAAGATGAGAGAGCTGTCAGAGAGTAAAGCCCACATGTTGTTGTTGGTCTTAAAGACGGAGGAGTGAGGCAGGGTGAGATGACAGAAGCGTTTGTCCTGCGAGAGGATTTCCCACGAACGGGCCAAGGGTGTTACCGCACAGAAACAAGCTGTTAGTCGCTTAGTTTCAGGAGGGAAGGAAGCCCCACTTCTGTTCTCAATGTCAGCTTGTTACACGCAGCCTTAACCCTTTTTGAGACCGAAACTACTTTTGCTAAACTGCTGCCGGTGTGAAAAAGCGCAGTGAAGTGTGGAAAAATGGCTGTGCGGTACCACACAGAAGGGTCTCGGTCTGTTAGAACCCACTCAAAAGCCCGAAACGGGAATGTACCGCGGTATCACTCCAAAGCACTTCTCTTTATCATGCCGCACTCGTGCGGAAAGATGAAACGTCAGAGCGCTTGCTCCCCTCCGGTTTCTGTGGAGGAGAAAGGCGCGGGGAGGCTGACGGCGGGTATCCGAATCTGTCTCCTGCAGGAGCTGGAGTTCCTGAGGGTGGCCAAGAAGGAGAAGCTGAGGGAGGCCACGGAGGCCAAACGCAACTTGCGGAAGGAGATCGAGCGCCTGCGTGCGGAGAGCGAGAAGAAGATGAAGGAGGCCAACGAGTCGCGGACGAGGCTGAAGAGGGAGCTGGAGCAGGCCCGGCAGCTCAGGGTGTGCGACAAGGGCTGCGAGGCGGGCCGTCTGCGCGCCAAGTACTCCGCGCAGGTACGAACCAGGCTAAACCACACACACACACACACACACACACACACACACACACACACACACACACATATAGACACATATTTACACACGTATTACACTACCCTACATTACACGCATTTAGGAGATGCTCTTATGGAGAGCGACTCCCAACACGAAAGAATAGAAATGTATCCATTCAAGTTAAATGAACAACAGTGTCAGACCAATGTCAGACGTGTATACATATACATTCACACACACATATACAAGCACATTACACACACACACACACACACACACACACACACACAAATGCATGGAACACAGGGCTTAAGGCAGCCAGGTTAGTGCAGAAACTGTTGGCACGAAGGGCATGACACATTTTCTCAGCAGGTATTGGAGAGCGCTGCAGTCATGAAACCAAATATCTCTGAGTGCAACAGAGCAAAATGTTCTCATGAAAGAGCGCTCGACGCCTCTCAAGCGTCTGGCAGTTTTTTTTTTTTTCTCACCAAGTTTTAAAAGAAACGGGCGTCGCCCCAAGAACGCAGATGAGAGATAATTGCTAGCCCCAAAGAGGAAACAGGAAGTGAAGGCTAGTTCCTCTCAAGCATCATGGGACGTGTAGACCAGACAAAACAAGTAAAGTGGGAACCGCACTCCCCGGCTCACCCTTTATTTTCCTCCCCGGGTCAAAATTGAAGTGTCCAGATTTGCAGTGAGATTTTAAAGTGCTCTTTTTTTTTAACGATGGCCGAGCGTGGCGATTTGCGCCGGGCAGGGGCCTGCCACGTCCCCAGCCCTCGGCCTCGGCAGGAAGCGTGCCGTGTACAAAAACTGGGTGAGGGGTGGAGTGCGGTGGGGTCCGGGGGGGGGGCAGGAAGTGACTGCGGTGTCTGAGCTGTAACACAAGAGAGGCTGAATAACATTTCAAGAATCCAGGGTGTGGCGGCGGCGGCCGGGGCCCACGCCACAATCTGCACGCCGTCTTAGAGAAAGAAAAAAAAAAAGCACACACATGCGAGAATGAAAATAAGCCGGGGAAGGTCTGACCTGTCTGCTTCCCCCCCCCACAGATCGAAGACCTGCAGCTGAAGCTGCAGCACGCCGAGGCGGACCGTGAGCAGCTGAGGGCCGATCTGCTGCACGAGCGCGAAGCTCGCGAGCACCTGGAGAAAGTGGTCAAGGAGCTGCAGGAGGAGCTGTGGCCCAAGTCCGGCAGCAACGATGCGGCAGCGGCCAAGGACACCCAGAAATAACCGCCACGCATCCACGCAGGGCAGAGACAGAGAGGACGGAGCAGAAGACGTATAAAAAAAAAACACAGAGCAGATTCATATTCACCTATGAGCATATACATCCATACATAGTGTATATGCAGGGGAATGCATCCTTTGTCCGGGGGGGGAGGGAAAGCAAGTAAAAGTAGAGATCAGTACGTGTACCAGGAGGAAATGCGTTACTAACATAAGCACTGAAACGTATCTCTCATTCAAGAAAAAAACATGATGAAATTAATGAAAAAATTTATATATAGCACAAGAAATTTGTTGTGCCTATATTTTCCCTGAAAAAAGAAAACTCAAAAAAAAAAAGATTTTGGATACAAACTTTTCTATGATGAAAATATTACTAATGATAGTAATACTACCGATATGAAACCATTACAAAACCAGTTTGAAAGAAGCGTGGTGGAGCATGTCGTACAGCCTGAGGACGAGCAGCAGAGAGGAACAGGATGGATGGACGGGCTCCTCATGGGGACAGGGCCCCAGAGTGTCCTTTTCATTCTTCGTGAAGACATTTGAGGATTTCATTTTGTAATAAGCTATTTAAAACTGCATAGTAAGACTTGAGTATATAAGAAAAAAAAAGAAAACATTTTCTTTGTTTGTGTTGATGGAGCCTCAAAAAAAAGAAAAAAAAACTTGACAAGCAACAAGCAGGACAAGACTCCTACTAAATGCCACCATCTTTCAGCTGTTGGTGTAGAAGAAGAAGCCATTTTTAACCACGGGAAAAAGGAAACCGATTTTATTTGCATTTCTTTTCTATTGGTGATTATTGGAGAAATACAACATGATGAGGTTTACAGGAGACAGAGAAGGCAAGGCCGTGTTTGGCCAGGCCTTACTTTCAGTGTCCGTATTTTGGAGAAAAAAAAAGTGTTGTGTTCTAGGCACCCTTTGAGAATGAGCACTTCATTTAGATATGGACAACAGTCAATGCACACACACACACACACACACACACACACACACACACACACTCTCACACTCTCACTCGCACACACTCACACACACACACACAAATGCACAGGCGCTGCAAACCAACGTGTCGCGTTCATGTGTGTGCGTTTGTGTCCGAAAACCAAAAGTACATTGTTCTAACTGAGCGGTTTGTGTCTGTGCACCTGTAGCTGACTCCTTGTACACAGTATGTATCACGTTTGTTTGGAACCGTTGGTAAAACTTAGCATGGCTGTGTTTCATATTTTCATTTGGATACTAAAACTTCACACAACTTGCTGCTCCATGATGTTACAAAAAAGGCCATTTTTAAATACTAGGATTTTAGGTTTGGAAGTTGCGCCTTTAGCGAGAACCACAAATTGTTCTTTTTTATTTTAAGTATGATGTGTAAATATAAATATGATTTTTAAAGAAAAAAGATTTTACAATAATGAATCGCACTTTGTCAAAAACCGACCTTGTTATACTGCATTTTAATCCCACCCTGGTTCTTCACCTTTCTTTTGGAGAAAATGTGATCCTGGCAACAGCAGAAATCAAATCAGCGTCTCCTCGTCCATGTGTAACTAATTTAAATGCCATGTAATTACATGTTAAGGCAAAATATTGTAAATAAAAATGCAACGAAAAAGTGTCTATACGCTTGCTTGCTTAGATGCTGCACATTTTTGAGCTGCTTCTCGAATCCGATTGGAAATTTGATTTTTGTAAATTTATCATTTTGTGTTTTTCCACTTTATTACTGTATTATGATTACTATTATTACTGCTATTATTATAATTATAATGAATATTATTATTACTGTTTTTTTTTTTTTGGATTGCTTAGAAAGAAAGATTTGGGAATCGATAAGAATTTTTTTCATCAAAAGAAATGGAGGACAGAAAAAGGAGTGGGAAGAATAGATTTAAAGCAGCGTAGGCGCCTGCCTCTCCTAAAATTGTGGTATTTATCGGTCCGACAGCCGAAGTCACACAGAGCATGACACGTTGCAGCGAGAACCAGGAAACGAAAAGCATTGACTAAAGGAGTCCTAGGACACACTGCTCACAGATTTGGCGAACAGATTTAGATTGGATGTGGATCCATAAATATATATATTTTATAACTGCTCCGAATACACAAGTGGGTACAATGCAATCAGAATGTACGTTGTGTTTATGCTGTTTTCTTTTCGTTGTTGTTGTTGTTGTTGTTTTTAATGTGGGGGTATTTTTATTGCTTGTCTGTTATGTTTTCTTTTTTCAATAGCAAACTCTTATATATTTTCTTTCATATGCATGAAATTTGAGAAAAGTCTGCCATACATATATTCATTATTGGGCATTAATACTGTATATGTAAGGGTTTTATTGTGTTATGCAATATACAGCAAACTTGTCTTTTTTAAAAAAAAAAGTAATTTTTTTTCTTTTAAAGGAAACTAAACCTCATTGATGACATGTATCAGAACACACACAAACACACACACACATTCACATATGTACATGTGCATACGCATATATACAGGCACATTTGAGTACAAGTTAGATGTGTGAAACACACACACACACACACACACAAACACAAACACACAAATGCATACACACAAACGCATACACAAACACACACTCTCAAATCTAATGTTCAAATATGCTGGACAACCTCAAGTGCCTGGAATAAGGGCATAAGGTTTCCAGAGTAGGAACAACAAACTTTGTAATGCTGTTTTTGCTGGCCTCTGCAATGCCACACGCAGTCTGACCCACACGGAATGCCCACCCTGTTCGAGGGCACACATATCCCCCAATGGGGTGGCATCCTCCCTCTGCCCACGCCGGGAGCCTGCAGAGTGCCTTTGGCACCTCTGTGCATCCCAAAACGTGCCAGGCTCGTTAGACCTGACCACCCTGCTGCAAACCGCAAGCTATACGCTGCAGCTCCTCCTCAGTATTCTAAATCCCATGCGGTTTGTTTCAGTGATTTTTTTTTTTTTTTTTTTTTTAAACAATCAAACCAATCGCCATTGGTGGGAAGTCAAAAAAAAATTGATCTGAACCATTTTTTTTAATAAGAGCATTTATTCCTTTGGATATATTGATATAATGTATGTTAAAGCATTTTTAAAATTAATGGACTTTAACCATATCTATGTGAAACAGAAATGTTACTCCTGGCTGTAGATATGGAGGATCTATGATTTATAGTGATTTCTGTCCATCAAAGGACGGACCTTTCTAACAAATGCAGAGGGCATTATATCAGAGCCCAATGTCTTAAACTACATTATAAAGGGCAGTGTTATTGAAAGACTGACAAGGTGTCTGTATCTTTTACAGACTTGAAATTGTAGAGGTGGTAAAATACTATAGCTGTTTTACACTCAAATTAAACAATACGTGTAGTTTCCTTTATTCATGTATTTTTTTTCTATAAGAATTGGAGATGTTGACATCTGCTCCCAACTCTCCCAAACTGAAAGTAATGGAATGGTTAATGATTTATTCTTTTCTAAACAAGAACCAGTTTTTTTTTCTAAATGGAAGACAATAAAACAGCAATAACAGTACATGTTAACAAACAAAACTAGCCAGTGTAAAAATAAAAAATAAAAATTACAAATTTACACATGTAAATAATTTTTCATTTTACAATATTGTATTATAAATGTATATGGTGTTTCCTTTTTCAAAAAAGAAATCTTTTCTTACACAATAGCTGTCTTGTTTTATGAGTTGTGTTTTAACAGAGAAAATGTTTCTAAAACAATTATTGCAGTGCGTTAGAGGATATTCCCTGCATAAACATGTAGTTTTTTTCCCCCGTTATTTTGCATCTTTTTTTTTTTTTTTTACTGTAGAACCTTTATATTGTATGACTTTTTTCACCAGTCCATATATATTTTTAACATTATATGAAATACTGAATAAAGTACCTTTGGTCAGGAATGGTAACACATGAGTTTAAACTGAGTACAGCCACTTCCCAGCAGATTGTTTCACATTCTCATGTTTCTTTTTAGCCCTGCGCTGCTGCTAATAGTATATAAACTTTACAATTCTAGAACTATTTTTATGTAAGAGGTAAATGTATGCTTTCTCGTTTATTAATGCCGCATATACTGTATGAGAAAAAAAAAGCTTGGCTTATTTATCTATTCTGCCCTCTACCTTGTCTTTTTGCGCCTCTCCACACCCTTTCCTTGATCAACCCTCTTCCCTCTCTCTCTCTCTCTCTCACGACACGGACTATATTGTAAAGTAAAGGACTTTATGAGATTATGTTTGAAAATAGCTATGCTTATATACCACAGTGACTGAATGTACAGTGTATAGATGCATTACCAGAAATAAAGTTGTTTGTCCAGATTATGCGCTTCAGTTTGCTTTTTTCCTTTCTTTCATATTTGCATTTTGGAACTATTATTAGGAATTCAACACTGTTTTGTGCGTCATTTTAAAAGAAATTTGTTCTAGAAATGAAAAGAAATATATATTCTGATATTATTTTCTAACAAACTGCATTTTAGGTCTAAGTCTTAAACTTTTGAAGGAAAACACGAAAGCTGCATACACAAAAAAGTGCATATTACAATCACACTTGACTGTGTCAAAGTATATTTAAAAGTTACTTCAATGGTTTCATAGATCAGTTGCCATTTCTGTGTTATTTCCTCAGTCATGTCAGTATAGCCTTCATGTACTCTAACTGTACACTGATTTTATAGGGTCTGACATAGATAGAAAGGGGAATTCTGCTCAAAAAGACACAAAGAAACGGACAAGCTCTGGAATTTCGCTTTTCATTCAAATGTTTTGCCATCTGTCCGTTTTTTTTTTTTTCCTTCTTCTGCAGAGGTGCCTGCCCTCGGCCACGTGATCCTGCAGGGCCGTTTTTGCCCTCTCCGTCGGTCATTCCTCCACGGGCCGCGCCGGGCTTAGCCCGTCTCTCTTCTGACCTGCCGCAGACCCATAATTCCCTGTGCATCTGCCCCCCCCCCCCCCCCGGTGCCGCTTCCTGTGGCCCACATTTCCCCGCCACTGCAAAGATTCGCATCAGACACCGCACTTAACTCCTCTTCAGCGCACGGGCTATTGAGTGACCCAATTACCAGCGTCACATGGCTGCCAGAGTGGGCCTGCAGTTATCTCATTAGACAGAGAATCACCGTTCATTGTACATATGGTTTGTTATTTAGTCATACTTAATTAATGTTGTTTTACCAATTAAAATTTCTCTCTCCCCTGTTTTTTTTCAGTCTAATTCTTCATATAAAAGCCATATTCTGCTTTTTTGCATTCATAATTCATACATAAACAGATTAATACCCTAGAAAAACCACATTCGTTTTGGAAATTTGCATCCAAGAACAGTGTAATTTGATTTGCTGAAGGCAGCAGATGCATTTCCTTTTTAGGCTGCAAACTTCATTTAGGTTGCAAACAATAGAGTTGTGCATGTCATAATATATGTTCTTCCTTGAATAAAAAAAATCCCTAGAACAGGTATGGAAGACCATTTGGTGTTTGGAAGGTTTGGACGTCTTTCATAACAGAGCATTGTGGGAGTCTTCCAAAGGCAAATAAGATGGCTGACCAGTGTTCTGCAGTGTCTCTGATTTTTCACAATGTGTGACCTGATCTGAGTTGCTTCTTCCAGATGCTCCAAACAGGACACAAAATTGCACAAATGCACTTGAAAAGTAATGTGGATATGCACCGCACCCCCTTAAAAAGATCAGGGAACCCATGCTCTCATGAAGTCCATTCACAAATAATATGTTCGTTTCGCCTGCCTTATTTTCGATTGCGCTCTAAAGGCTTGGTTTATTAATGATTTCTCATTTACAATAAACGTTGAACTTGCGTATCGGAAAAGCCTGTTCTTTGCAAAGAAAAAATGTCAGTATGTTATCCAAAGAGAAACCACCGCACATCGATTGGCTATTTCTGGCAAGTTGTAGGAACCACGTTGAGAGAGTTGCCCCCGAGTTGTATTTTTGTATTGTTGTATGGAAATGCTCTGTCCGGGGAGAATAAAAATCAATTCCTATTGACCTTGTGTGTGTGACCCTCATGCCCCAGTGGCAGGGCATGCGCTGATGTGGACAGGCTGTCGTGATGGGGGTGGGTGGTTTGGGGGGCGGCGTTGCTGGTGGGGGGAGGGTGTCCTGCTGGTAATCTTCTCCTGGGGGCTGGCTGCAGACAGGCCTCACGCGGGCACCAAGCAGATACGCTGCCCTTTCCACAGCGCCCACCCGCTGGCATGTCGCGGCCCCTCCCCCCCCCCCCCCCACACTCCGACACCCACCTGCACATGCACACACACACGCAGGGCCGTGGCGGTGCTCGCGTTCACCAGGCAGGATTGCCGTCTGAAAACCCGCAGTGTCAGCCTCCTTCTTTTCTCATCGGCCAAAAAAGAAAAAAGAGAAAGAAAAAAAAAAAAAGAAGTGTCTATTTTCAGTACCGTTTTAGCTCTCTTGTCTTCAGCAACTCTCATGGGGAGGAAGTCAACAGTCGGACCATCTGCGTGTCCGTGTAACCGCAAGACACCGAAGTGTCTGTACTGTGGCATGGAGTCACCTTCAGCAGGGAAGCTGTGCTAAGTACGGCGTACCCTACGTTGGAATACATTATTTGACGTGTACAACAGAATTCACATTAAGTCTTACCGACGTGTGGCAAAAAGAAAAAAAAAAATACTGATGTTAAACGTTTAAGCCTAATTCATCTCGTCAACGCTGTCACACTGTGTTGGCATTTTAAGTAGATAGAGGTATCTAAAAATATGGATATAGGCCAATATGGTAATTCTCTCTGCTCGACAGAAATGAAGTATCCTGATTTTTCAGGATGGCAAACAAAAAGCATCAAGTAACACATCATTCCCCTCGGGAAGAGTGAAGAATAGAGCAATCAGCCAATTGAGCCTAATGCGCACAATGAAGTGACTACCATTTCACCTCCCTCCACATAACCTGGGAGGGAGGGAGGGAGAGAGAGAGGGAGAGAGAGCAACGCGTCAAACCAGGAAAGAATTGGGTGATGGGCTGGAACCGACACAGAGCGCATATTTCCTTCGATGAAACCCCCTCCCCCCTCCCCCTGCATCTGGTGCTTCATTTGACCGATTTCCAAAATTAACAGCGATGTCAGAATGTGGGGCAATGGACGCCGGGTGACATTTTTGTGACCTCAGTGAGTCAAGCTGGGGGAATGGAGGAGGAGCTATGCAGAATCAGCACTCGTGAGAGGAGAAGCACACTCCGGGACCTTCCATGGTTAAACTGGTTTTTGCGCTTGATTAGGTGGAGTTTTGGAAGGCTCCCCTGCATTCCCCTCACTCATAGCCGACTTCAGCATAGGGGATGATTGCAAAATGAATTTTGATTTTGTGAATGTCCCAGATACAATCTAATTGCAATGTGCTCTGCCCAAGTTGAAACCAATGGTTTTTTTGTGGGTTTGTTTTTTTAAGTAATCATTTTCTTTAGTATCAGTGACTTCTGAACTGGCAATGCAGTGCACAAAATGAGAAACATCACTTCTTTGAAGTAAATTGCTGTTGGACTAAATATTTAGCAACTGTACATTTCCCATGATTGGCAATAGATAGGATTGCTAATACTGTAAGGAAAAAAAATCAGAAACACCTGCTCCCGCCTCCCCAAGCATATTACTGAAAGAAACCAAAATGTGAGTTCTAGTGAGAGATTTGCAAATGAAGACTGGAGCGTTTACCTTTGCCAGCAGCAGATCAGAGTTCACACTCACACACACACACACACAAACACACACACACTCACACACACACGCACACACGGGAAAGGATTTTCCCAGTGAATCTGGCTGTATCTGGCAGACATCTGCTCGGCATGAAGAGAGCTGGAGGAAGAGAGAGCAGGAAATGTGGAAATGGAGAGGTTTCCGGGAGAGCCGAACTTGACGATGATGAGAATCAGGGGGGTAAGGTCACAGGCAGTCAAACCGGCGGGGACATCACAGCTGTGTGGTGGGGGGCGGTTATCGTCCCCCCTGTCCCCCCGCTTAATGCCTCAAAATCAGGGCGTTTGTGTTCGTGTGGCAGGTGCTGTAAAAGCCTGGGCAACAGAGTCTGAGCCTCATGATTGTGTGTTTGAATGCTGGATGGGGCAACATGATTGTTGAGACTGACTCCTTATGGCTTTTTGCTTGTGTCCTACTCTCCCTCACTTGTTAATCGCTTTGGATAAAAGGGTCTGCCAAATGAATAAATGTAAATGTCAATGTAAACCTTGCTCAGCTTTATCCTAGCCTGTTCAGGGCAAATCCATCCATGTATGGGTAACAGGAGTAACATTATGAGTCTCTCTGACCATAGATAATGGAACAGTGTCCTCCAAGCTTGCGTTTAGCGATCTGTATCACCCTACATCACCTTTTTTTCTAGAGGAGGGCTGCACCTGTTAACCACTGAAGCTAACTTTTTTTTGTGTCTGACACCTTTGGCGATCGTAGCGTCATTTTTTCTGAGTGAAGGTGTGTTGCTCATCAGTAATCAACCAGGCATACCTGTTATGTGAGCTCAAAAAATGAATGAAATCATATAAAACTGTTATGTCAGGGACACAAAATGAAGATGTCTTTCAGCTGTCAATGAAATTGGCAAACCGTTTTGTGGTTGTATCCCGCTGTCCTCTGGAGCATTTTAATCACAACACCTGAATGCCAGTCAGATGTCAATTACTGGTTAATTGACTGGTTAATTGTCTGTGGTTAACAGCTGGGCATCCTTCTTCAGAAATAGGTGAGTTAGGCTAATACGGGAAACTAACTGGTTAGGAGATCTCTGGGACCAGGACAGGACACTGCTGATATGGCCTAATTCTTCCACATTACAAATACACTGTGGACCACAGAATGTGCATTCATAACAGACTATGACAAGTTCTCCAATGGTGATACCTTCAACAGCGAAAAAACAGGATGTTGTCTATCTTTGACTGAAAATGAAAATGTGTTCATTTTCTTCTGTTTTCATTTGTCGGATGCAGAAAATAGTTAAAAGGCCAACCAAGAATGGAGAGAATGCATTAGAATACACATTATGACCCAGGTCAACTGCTTCAGTTTACAAACCATTGATTTTCATGGGTGATGGACTTCCTGTATTGTGTTAATTTAAACTCAGCAAGCTGTGATTTCCATCCTAACAAACGCACATGCACATGCTCTCTCTCTCTCTCTCTCTCACACACACACACACACACACACACACACACACACACACACACACACACACACACACACACACACAGGCACGCTCTGCGATACTACTTCCTATCTGTAGCACAGTGAAGCTTGCCAAATGAATGATCATCAAGTCGGACATAATCAAAGGCAGACTGTGTTTCCCGGGGCACACGGCGCCACCCATGCATGGATGGAAAACAAACTTCCTCAGGCAAACACAGCCAGCATGTGGAGTTCAACGCCGTAGCGTCCGCGGCTAACTTACGTCACGCCCCAGACATTACCAAGTTCATTGCCCTCCGCGCTGGTTATGTGTGTACAGGGTGTGGCCCAGGAGAGCTGGGATTGATAACTGACCTATTTGTGATGGGTAGGGGTGTGAACGAAGTTAGGAAAGGGGGTCTGGCTTTTGGTTGGGTTGGGCTGGTTACCGTGGGATTTCTGGTGGAGTTATTTCCATCCCAGGCGAAACCGATGCTAAGAATGACCAGAAACCATGATTAGTGGGGTAGACGCTTGTGGCACTGGTTTCTCATGGTCGTCATGTCAAACATGCAGCATGTTATGCTAGTGAGAGCGTAAATCATAAGACACTCTACTTCCTACACATGTGACACAGAAGATAAATGGAGTTTTGCACAACAACTTACTACAGTTCTGCAAAGCTAATGTTGGGACAACATTGCCTTCATCTCATTAGTCTGCTGCGGTGGATTAGTTCTCACATCAGACGGGATTTGATTTTGCCATACGAACATTCATTTCTACAGTTTGGAATTAAACATAATAAAATTATTACAGTGCACCATTTGAATCTGTGTAGCAGTTATTTCGGGCCAGCTGATTGCGCCATCATACTCCAGCTGGTGGGTAACTGAGTCATACAAGATTTTAGGTCCATGTTGTCCTTAAATGACAGAGAAGTAGCTTGAGGTAGAGGTAGACTAACGACACCAGCTGCCCAGACAGGAGGCCTCCCTCCTTTCTGGCAGGAGAGGACCTTTTAGTCAGATTGGACAAGGCTACAGAAATAACACCTGATGAAACTAACAGATATATTGCTAGCATCACTAGAACAATAGAAGTCTAATCTATTTTAAAAAAAGGGGCCAAAATTATTATGGAAATACTATGCTGTTAAACATTAACTGTTAAAGAGACAAGCTCCTTTAAGTGGCTTGAATGTGTCACCACTGATTCATAAACAAAGGTGATGTTTCACAGAAATGAATAAATAAGACGAAATGCTACGATTTTCTGGCTGCCTTGTCAATGTGACAGAGATGACACCTAGCAGCTCTGAGGTTCTCTAGGAAGTGGGGGGCCTCGAGGGAATGAGGAGGGTGGGGGGGTGGGGAGGGGGGTTTGGGGTGACAGACATTTTGAAGCCATGCTGGGATGTCAGCGCCACTCCGATGTTGAGAGGGTGGCATGAAATGCCCGCCGGTGAGCTTCACCCAGCACACCTTTCAGCTGTGTGAGAACTGGAGCGCGGGGAGTCGTGAATCAGAGACAACGTGCCACATTCGTAAGCGTGAGACGTGAAAAACGCAAAGAGGCAGACAGATGAGGGGGGGGACGAACTGGGGGGGGGGGGGGGGGGGGTTGGCGAGGGGGGTAGAGGTGGGGGTGTCATCGTCTGATGGCGTCATGGCCTGCAAGTGTGACAAGCAGGGTGCGGTGTCTGTCATTCATTGGCTGTCTTTCATTCTACGAGACCAATCAGAGACAAGAGCAAACAGGAAAGACATAAGCTAACACTCTCTAAATGTGTTGATGATTAGTGTTTGGACACCTGTATTTATGTTAAATTGCAAAAGATTAAGTATGACAGCATCATAATCCAAGGCCCCCTTTCCAATCAATTTCACTTCATTACGAGTCCTCACTAAATTAAAAACACTGTGCTATTTAATTTTTTTTTGATCGTATAAAACAGATGATGATCTGCTGAGTTTTGACTGAGAATCATGTGTGTGGTGAGGGAACAGGAACCCGCAATGCCGACGGTCGTGTATGGGCGGAGATAACCCGATAGCCACTCGCATTCAGTGGCGCTTGATGGGCATCGCCCCAGAGACGCGTCTGTGAAAACCCGGTCACCACAGGAACTCGAGAGTCACCTCCGAGAATGGCGGCTCTGCAACGTGCGCTTTCTAGGTCACGTGCTGATGCGACTCCTGCTGGTCCACCATGTTTGCGTGCTTCTTCATCCCCACGTGCCCCTGGATCCCCACTCTTAAGTGCAACGCCCGGACATGCAAGAGTGCATGTACCTACAGCATAACTTATAGCAGCTGTTATTATGGAAATCATGTATAATGGAAACCTCTGGAACAACATTTGAAAGAGATGAACAGCCTAATGGAACAAGCCTATTAAAATGATGTAGCGGGGATGGAATAGGAGGCGGACTTAAAGCAGGAAGAATAAAAGATTTCTCCCAACATCACTTATCAGAAGGGTCCTTGCACCTCAGGCTTAAAGCTTCCATCAAATCCCTCTGTCAGAAATGGCATTTCAGTTTTCTCCATTCTCTAGGACAAACCATTTGAACACAAAGTGAATCTGAATCTTTGCACACATCGACCTTCAGTTTTTTTGTCTAAGTGTGAGCGTAATAAAGCCTCAGTTTACTGAAGGTGTAGGAAGAGGCGCAGGCGGCCGGGGGGGGGGGGGGGGGGGGGGGGCAGCAGTGGTAGAAGCAGCAGCAGAAAGGACACGGCATGGGAATATTCAATAAATAAAATGAAAAAAAAGAATAAATTCAATATAAAAGCAAAGAGAAATGAGAGGGAAAAACAGTGTGTAACACACTGGAGCTGCAGGGGCCTATTAAAATATGGATCAAAGGACTGAGTTTTCTTTACGCCACTGAATTGAGCTCCTCACGACTCCTCTCGCAAGGTAGAATTGGCCTTTGAAGGGCTGTTATGGTCCATATGAAAGAATGTCACTCACAGGGTCCCTTCCCCTTACGCACACGCACACACTGGCTCCCCTTCTAATTAACCCCTGTGAGTGACATCTTGATTCAGAGCGCATCTCCCAGTGCATTTCATGGTGTGCCTAATGACCCCCCCTTTTCATTTCACAGAGAATTGAGGTATTTTTATTTATTTAGGGGGAGAGGAATGGGTGGGTGAAGGTTGTTCGGTGGTGGTAGTGGTGCATCTTCTGCTGTTTATTATTGATATATTCCTTAGGAAGCCAACTAAACAAGTCAAGCTATAACGATGATTTTTTTTTGTCATACGTTTTCAGTATTTCCCTCCAGTCTATACTTCTCAGATTCACTTACGGTGCAGTGTATGATTAAAACTGAGACATTTGCAACCATTTTCAGGTATTTTTTAAATTGCTCTTAAAATTATTATTTTCAAAAGAAAGCAGTATGGGAGCAATTCATCTGAATTGAAAATGTACGCATAGGCCAATATAAATCTTAAGGAGGTAGACTGAAACTATTGAGCTTTCCACTGGGGATCAAAACATGAATTTTGAGATATTTCAGGTATTGTCCATTGTGTGATGATATGATTTAAGCGTTTAAGAGGTAAGGGTTTTCATAAAACCAGGCAGCAAATTTTACAACTCTAATATTACAATATTGCAGTGGTATTTCAAATAGTATGGTATTTTAAATAGTTTATTTGAAATCTCTTACAGCGTCTCGCACTGACCTTCTAACAGAGTTTAATTACTTTTCAAAGTTCTCTCCTGAGGGCAGGATGCAGTCCAGCACTTTAGTAAGTTGCCGCTGTTGGGATGTGAAGTAGCCATGACTTTGAAGCAACAGCGGTGCACAGTTTATGACTTACCATAACTTCACTTGACCGAATTCTGATATTTACAGTCTCAGGAAATGTCTGTTGGCATAACGCCAGGATGCAGTTTCATAAGGACACGGCCAGAATGTAACTAAACCAAACAGTGGGGAAAAATGGTGGACAGAAGTTTGTTCAGGTGATAAAAGCTGAGAAAAAGTGGAGGTCTCTGATTTGTAAAAGTGTAGAAATGTATCTAAGTAGAGCCTAAGAGAGTGGCACATGTTGTGTTGAATTCATGCAGAAAAGAATGCTCCCTGTAGCTGCCCGCATCAGGTTCAAGGCCTTGTTGCTTGTGTTCAGAACAACCAACAAAACTGCACCTACCTCCCTGAGTGCTCTGTTACAGAACAGCGCCTGGTGGTCCCATCACATCGCGGCACAAAATCACTATCCAGAATCTTCTCTGCTGTTGTCCCCTGATGGTGGAATGATCTTTCACACTCCATCCGTTCTGCCGAGTCCCGCACTATTTTTAAGAAGAAGTGTCTTGAAGACACAGTTCTGCGCTCACCTGATCATGTCCTAAACTCTGCTTTCCTTAAAGAAAAGATTTTTAATGGTTTAATGCACTTGTGTCTCTACCAGCTAGCTTGTACCTGGTCTGGCCAACTATTGAAACATGGTCATTCAGCACTTCTATTACTGTGACTCATTGTATGGCTTTCGCTTGTGTTGTACTCTGCCTCACTTGTAAGTCGCTTTGGATGAAAGCATCTGCCAAATGCATGAATGTAAAAGTAAAAATGTAAAAAAAATATAATGACAGGGCTATACCTGCACTAAGGTGCTCAGGTGTCTTCCAACAGACACAGCAGACAAGGTATTTTGCGGCGTGTGACCCTAGGAAATATAACCACATTGGCAGAGAGCTTAACCAAAGAAGTTCACGTATCACTTTAGGTATCACACCAGAAGTGGTTAGCGAAATGCAAATCATCAAAGAAACCAGAAACCAAAAACCAAAAAAAAAAACACAGATGTCACAGAAGACCTAATGTGCATGTATACAATCATTTTAATAAATGATTGTAACAAATAGAATGAAGACTTGTCAGAACTAAAATTGTCATCATGTAAAATCACAATTTTGTGTAAAAGTCTAAATGCATCACATTGTGAAATGGATTACAAATGAAAAGAAATTAATTTTCACAGTGTCTAAGCACAGGTGACAGGATATGAACTTGTGTTATATGGCCAAATGTTTAAGCGCTTGCATTTTTTTTCCCCCTTTGAGTGAAATGCAACCTCCAGCCCCAGGGTGTTGATTTGTACTGATCAATATTTCACCAGCTGAGCCATAACGCAACATCCAACCGGCTGGAGCCCTGCCAACCTGCTGTGCTTTTTGCCTGGCAAAAGGAGGGCTACTGCAGCAACCCCCCCCCCCCCCCCCCCCCACCAACACTCACACACACACACACACACACACAGCCTCATGCCCCTGGCCCGTGCCCACGCACACTCAAAACACACACGCAGTGGACCCTCTGCCCTGTGCCAGGACTCACTCCCCCTTGCACACTCCCCCACGCCCCTCACCCTGTCCAGCCTCCCCTCGACTAGCAGCGTACCATCTCCCCTTTGGCCAGTCTCTCACAGGCCGTCTGCCTGCCTTCATGTGCTCCAACAGCTGCCTCTGCATCCTTCAGCCCAGGCTTAGTTTAAGAGCAGACAGAAGAAAAACACTCAAGAAACATCCATAAACCCAGCAACACGACATAGAGGTGTGCATTTTTAGTCTCTATCGTGCTAATCCAGGACTATTTACTTTTTTAAAAAAAATGAGTGTGAGAATGTAACAGTGAAAGGCTTTTGATAACAATCAACTTTTTTTTCTTTTTTTTTCTCCTCTACTAGCCTGTTCTTGCACTGAAAGGTGGATCAGCGAGGAATGCTCCAATGGTGGATGTTTTGCAAGGTTGCAGTGCCAAACCTGCAGAAATGTTTTTTGTTTCCATTTCAAAATTCTCGTGTGTCTTTATCACGGCCCCATTGCCCTCCCCTCCAACACACACACACTGAAATTGTTCATTTTATGCAGATTTAAACATGAAATCACCCAAAGATGTTACAGTGGCTGCTCGACCTCCACTGTTCAAATCAATCATGTACAAAGCATAAGAATCCCCAGAAAAACCAGGATTTGCTTGTGAGTGCCATGTTTCCTTCACCTACATTATTCATTGTTTCTTCTGAGCAAAACATTTCCCTTTGCACTCTGACTGCTCTTGTACCTAAGACACTCCAAATGTATGTGCATTGCCACTTGATGTGCGTTGTGAAATAACACAAAATACAAAGCAAATGTACGAGAAGCAACATATTTTTCATTCATTTATTACATTATAATGGAGCTGAATCCTTTCAGATTATTTTAAAAACTCTCCGCGGCAGCCTCATAGCATTACACTAAGTAAAGTTTGATTGATTGGCATGGCCCTCATCTGACAGAGTATTATCACGCTGCAGACAGATAGAACCCCCAAGCACTGATCCTAGATCAATTCCTGCTATTTCCACACTGCGGCCGGGGTTAGGATAAGGGGCCGGGGTGGCTGATGACGGATTGGTGTCTAACCATCTACCTGGAGCTATCATTACAGCCCGCACCCAGAGACAGCACGTCTGATGTCTTTGCTCATATGTGATCGTATCCAACATTTGCAGTGAGAGACGAGGTGTAACATACCTTAGGGACTCCCGCCCGCCTATGGACAAATCACTGCTGAAAATCCCGTTTCATTGAAGGAGGGTAGCATATCCTTTCCTTTGTTTGAACAGATCGTCTGATACTGTAATTGATAGTGCAGCCTTGTAGACTAATTATCCTCCGTCTGTTGACTTATGTAAGATAAATTAGTTGTATCTTGTATGTCTGAGTCAAGGGTCATGTGTGACGCTGTAAGGTATCTATTGCATAAAATGTGTAATTTGGGGACTGAAATTGCAGAGAGATAGATAGCGGCATTATCATCCTTAGCCTATACATTTTTACAATACCAGCAATACCACCAACAATACCAACTGTTTCGCTATTGTATGCAGGTACTACTGTTCCAGTGTAATAGAGTCTCTAATACCCATCGTCAGCAGAGCACAAAATGACATGTTGCGTTATGGCTGAACTGCAGGTGAGTTATATTTCATTTTCTACAAAGAAGACAGAGAGAAGAAAAAACTTTACAGAACACGATTTGCCGTGCTGCTTGACAGAAATGGTTGCCGCCCGATTAATAGGTAGGGCAATTCGCAGGTTGGACCTGCTTTCAGTAGGGGATTATGGCATGTAATAGATAGACATTTACCCTTACAATAGCCCGGAATGATGAAGAGAAAAAATTAAGAGAATTGAGGGATTACTAACCTGAATGCACAGGCCACACGAAGATGATTCACAAATCATTTTCTTCATCAAGTTCAGGGGGTTGTTACAATGAGAACTCAAGGCTGGAGCTCAAATACGGCACACAAGGTCATGCGATGCTGCTGAAATCGTGAATTGCTAGCTCAATATTCTGAAGTGAAAAAATAAAAATAAACATGCATTAGGTTAACACACCAATAAAATAAAGACATATACTACAATAATACCAGCAGCAGGATTGTAAACATGATCACGTTTGTTTTTTTTTTTTTACTGTAGTGTGAGGTGAACTCGAGCTATATACACATTATTTGAATTATGTATTGATTTAGGCCTCCCTTGGACAAGATTCCTGAAAGCCAATGTTCCATTTGTTGTTGTATTTACAGGGTTTTGTAGGTCTGTAAACACATGGTGTGCAGGTGTAGAAAAAAAGGGCTCCACTGGCTGGGACTTTGAGGGAGCAAAGGCCAACTGACAATTGAACATACATGATCATCCATATCAAAGCAGACCTTTGAAGGTCTATAGACCTTTGAAGGTCTATAGAATATACACTGTATAGATATATAGAAAAAGATAGCTCTTCACATCTTCTATATATTATGTATTATATATACTTCTATATACATATTTCTATATAAATATAGAAGTGTTCATAATACATAATATATAGAAGGTGTGAAGAACTATCTTTTTACAATATATAGCTTGACCAGCATATGGCTTGTCTGGGTGTCTGTGAAGAAAAATACATTAAAATGCATTATTAAGATGATTGATGTTGAACAGATGCCATCGATATGTGTGTCTTGCAGATATATGTAACACGGTGAAATGTATATTGGTTGTCATTTTGAACATCCAAATCAGATATTTTATTCATCAGTATTTTAGGATGACAGTCTGTGAATGAGAACCTTTTTAAAGTGCTGGATGAAACAATAAAACCAGGATGGTGTCCATAGCAACCAAAACAATAACTCCAATAAAAAAGTAGATTTTTCCAGTGTACCAGTTAAAGATTACACACGTTAAATGCAAATTGTTCTATGTAGAGGCAGAATATTTTTTTGTTGGTGAACTGCTTTGATAGAGGTTGTGGTCATTATGACTTCATCACTTCCAAAAATGGCCGAAGATCTCCTGGCAACCAAGCTGTCATCCCTAGCAGCTAATTAGCTGACAACTTTGAATTCTAGGAAGAAAAAAGAGGAATATACCCAAAGTCTGTGTGCACGCCTACGTCATAAATACACCTTTTATTGGCATCCCAAGCTTTTCCCTAGCAATCATTACCGAAAGAAAAACTCGTTAGATTTTCATAACTGCTGATTATAGCAATGGCGTTCCCAAATTTGTCCTATGGCTCCCTCCATAGCAACTATGTTGATCTCAGGTCAAAACCAGGAAAAATAAATACTTAACTAGATGGCGACTCACTGATTGACCTGCCAGCTAACACTGACAGACACCGCAGGCTTCACCGTGACAGCTTCCTGGAATAGACAAGTGAAGGACAGGATCTCTGTACCTTTAGGCAGCCAATGGATGCTGACTGATTCCTGACAAGGGCAGTCATTATCCACCATACCTCAGCGACAGGCATGACCTACGTGCACCAACCCTTCGCCATTACTATGACTGGAAATCTCTCGCCCTCCCTCCCAACCCCCCGTACTTTCTCCCATCGCTCCACTGATCTGAAAACAAATAACACCTCATTCTTGCTCAAGACGGACTTTCCGAGTTAATTGTTAAGGTCAGACATCCGGCACCCAACAGTCATGGAAACCATAGAAACGAGTAAAGCTACATCTGTCTGGTGCTCATTATGGTGATTGCACCACTGATATGAATGGATTATGCACTTGATGTTGGAGCACATGAGGATCGTGGAGTGGAGCAAAGATGGAATGCCCCCTTTTTTTTAACAAGGCCCATTAACATCTCAGCTTGTTAAAACTGAAAGGAAACGGTTTTGGTGGCGCGTTGAGAATGAAATCCATTAGTTTGCATTTAAACACAAGTATTATAGATGAATTGCAAAAATCACCCCTCCCCCCCAACTCCACCCCCCCACCCCCCCCCCCCCCATTTCTACTTTACTTTTAAAATACCAGTACATTCTGATAATCCTCAGCCTTAAGAGTGGCGGAGACAGCCTTTTAATCTCAACATGCATAAAGTGCTGGAAATAAGGACGGAGGTGGCTTCGCTTCTGTCTCCAAGCTGATAAATTGGAATGGTTTTGGGTCACCGGGTGCCAAGATAGGCTTAAAGGCGCTGACTGGGCTGTCTCAGCCAATAGCGAGTGGGCCCTTTGGAAATAACGGCGAACGCCTCCCAGAGCCTTTTGTGCATCCTCTGACTCACACTCATAAATGTGGAGCGACGCCGCAAGCTGATGGAAAAGGCAGACGAGATGCACATAATCCCGGGATCTGGACCGTCTCAGTTCACCGCAAACACAGAATATGTATTAACCAGAAGGCAAGGGGAAACGGGGGGGGGGGGGACTTCCATGTCCAAAAATACCATAGTTTGTCTCCCGCTGGATTTTGGGTTATTGATTTGATCGATCTGTTCAGCTGCTATTGAAAGTCACATCCTAGCGCCTGATAATCACGGTGTTGCGAAAGGGACATGCTTTTGTGTCGTTATTGATGAACAAACTTTCTTTAGCTTTAGCTTTAGATTTCTTTATCTTATTTGACAAGGGAGAAAACTCTGCGGAGTTTTTCCCGAGATTGAAATAGGAGATGTTGAAAACTGACCTCAGAACTGCTAACTGTCCTGTACCTGTTTTGTGTGATTAACAAGCATGTCGGCTTTAGATAAGGATCATCTGCCACTGATTCCCTTTTTAATCCATTGTGTCTCTAATGTGGAACAGTGGCATTTGCCCCCTTTAGTACAAAAATTGTACTCAAGAGATTGTAGATCAGTCTTGAATTTATACCAGTCATTTGTGTTATAATTAACATTCCTTTAAAGTGAACCAAAGTTATTAAGGTTTTGCCACCATACTAGGTGCAAATTCAAGTGATTCTCATTTGAATTGGTATACTTCCTAATCACTTGAAAGAGTCAAAGGCAGATTTAGAACTAGTATCTGTCTAAATGTCAATGTTTCTAGCTTTCTCTTTCCAGCTCTGCACTTCCCATTCCCACAGATCTTGCACTGGTGAAACACAATTTCCACTGACACATTCAGGGCCGGTCCTCATGTGCACCTTGACCCTGTGGTGCAGCAACATTGCCAAAGTTGCACTTCTCAAGCGGCAACCTCCACTACTGTGGAAAAGGGTCACTCTGTGATGTATCAGTCCATCTTAAAACCAGAACAACAAAAACAGATTAACAACTCCTAAAATCTTGTTGGAGAATATAATATTACATTATTGGCATTTAGCAAACGCTCTTATGCAGGGCAACTTACATCAGTTACAGTTTTTTTTTTTTAACACGTTACCCATTTATACAGCTGGATATTTACTAAGGCAATTTGTGGGTTAAGTACCTTGCCCAAGGGTATAGCAGCAGTGCCCCAGTGGAGAATCGAAGCAGCAACCTTTCGGTTACAAGTTCTGCTCCTTGCCACTATGCTACACTGCCGCCATATGAGGTGGGGACAGGTAGTAGGAAGTCACTTTTCTCAGCTTTGTGTTGAAGAGGGGGCATTTACCTCATGGTAGACATTGGTTCATTCCCAAGGGCCCCTCTGGACCAATCACAAACCACCGCCACAGAATGATGACCTGGACCACAGAGAAAGCTGCACATGCTCATGTGACTGACAGACTGTTTACCAAAAATAATTTCAATAATAATATGCAAAGACATTTCCACAATTATTATTGATGCCAATAATCAAAAACATGCAAGAGATCAAAGGAGGAAATGCAACGGAATATTAAAATAGATGAATATGGAGAAAACTAATATGGTACAGCTGACACTTGGTCCTCGAGATGCCTCACGGTCTTCCCACAACAAAGTGGACCATGCAATAGAATCGCATGTGGAAATTCAGCTTCAATGACAGCCCAAACCATCCACCACAATTTCTCATGGCCCCAGCTCACCTTCTACAGGGAAAAGCTGAAAGCACACATCTCAGTAACCTAGGAAGGACTAAGAAAAGATAGTTAACCAATTTCTCTGCGTTTCAACCATTTTAACCAATTTCAACCATCTTAATGCAAAAAAATTATTAGTGAGTGAAGCTCCTTCCCACACCCTGACCGCTTGACATCATAACCCTCGGAAAAAAAACGAACAGAAACTCCAAAAGGGGGTCACTGCTGGGCTTCCAAACTGCTATCAGCATGAATGATCTGACGTTGGTTATCAATGGACAGCCATGTTTCAGAGCAAGAGGTAGCACACTCCCACCGAGCCTCCGAACAGGAGATAACAGAATGAGAGGGAGGCTACAGTGGCAGCAGGGAGGCCTGGGAGGGGGGTGACTCACTCCGGCCTCCGCCAGGTGGGTGACACCCTCTTTTTTTTTGGCAGCAGCGGGGAGGGTGGGGGGGGATGGTAACAGAGGAGCTGCTGCCGCGCTCTCGTTAATGCCTGAGGGGCGTGGAGTGAGTGGGTTTTGGAGAGCCCAGTCTGCCTGTCAACAGCACTGCTGAGTGGAGGGAGTGTCGGGCCATTCATTTGTTCTGCTCTTCTGGGTTATTTTTTTCACGTGTGGATGGGCCACTTGATGTTTCAGTGTTTTTAAGCTGAGGGCATAAATAATAATGTCACACACCTACACAGAAGCGTGAGGAGCATTACGCTTGAGTGTGTGAATATGAACACGCATGCACATGCACGCACACACACACACACACACACACACACACACAAATGGGTACATACACGCACAAACACACAGACACACAAACACATGTGTGCACACCCACACATATGCAAATGAGCACATACACACAAACACAGACACACATGCTCAAACAAACAGACACACACACACACACACACACATGCAAATGAGCACATACACACACAGACACACACACACACACACACACACGCACGCAAATGAGCACATACACACACACACACACCCAGACACACGTGCACGCACAAACAAACAGGCACACACACACACACACGCTCCGTCGGCATGGTTCAGTAGGTCGTAGGCTGGCTTCTGCAAGCTTTTCTGGGAGCTGCACATCGCTGTTTTTAAATCTGTCAGACAGAGCTGGGAGCTGCAAGCTGAGAGCGGAGAGCTGAGCCACGCATGTGCCCTGGCTTGGAGATTGAATAATGCACGGGAGCTGAGTCACACTGAAGCGGATTGTTGCCTACGGGGCATGTGGAAACTGGCCTCCAAAAAGGCATTACCCGCTTTTAACATACATGACCCTCCAGAATCCCTGATTAAAACCTGCACTGCGTCTAACAGTGCGACATAGCTGCTACGTGACCTTTAATGCACAGGATCAGGGTTTAATCTCAGTAAACCCAATAAACGTGTTTTTTTACCTTCTCCTTATTCACACACCCACACTGCCTTTGTTCAAATGCCTTCCACCAGGGTATCAGCAACATGACAAACTCAATCACAAGGTGTGTAGGATGTTTGTCCTTTGGTATTATATATGTATATAGTTAGCTTTTCATAAGGGAGCGCTGACATCACTGGTCTGACAGTGCGTACTGCCTGGCTCCAGAGGGTCAGGTCTGACCGGTTAGTTGGGAGGCCTTACTCAACAGGCAGACAAATAATAATGATAAAAAAATCTCTGTTATGACTCAAGAGTCTCACAGTACACTGTAACACACAACACAGACAGTCCTCATTTAAACTGAAGACACACACTTGCTGGCACACACACACACACACACACATACACACACACACACACACCATGATGACACCAATTACAATGACAATTAAAGTAACTGCCAAAATAAAGGAAACACTTAAGTAAATGAGGGATATATAATATACTGAAAGCAGGTGCTTCCACACAGGTGTGGTTCCTGAGTTAATTCAGCAATTAACATGCTCACGGTCATGTATAACAATGCTGGGCTGGCCCAGGCACCTATTATTCTGCCTATTGTTTATTTAACTTTCTAGCTACCATAGCTAGAGAGTTAGATCTATAATTTTGAGAGAAGGGTGATTGTTAAGGTTCATCTGGCAGGTTCAGTCTGTTCAGTTCAGTTTCCACGAGGAACAGTGGTTAAGGTGATATTGGCATGGAAATCTGAGGGAAAGACATCATCAGCTAGGGGTGACTATAGTCAAAAGGGCATACTACTCAAGGATGAGGGCTGTGCATTGCTTTGAGATGCAAGACAAACAGATGAGCAAGTCTGAATCAGCTGACCACAAATATCAATCTATGGTGTGAGCTTGCTGTCAAGAAGAGGGGGATACTGTGGTTGAACTGCAGTGCATGAACCCCTTATTACACCTACAAATGCGCATTTGTAAGTAAAATGGTGCAAAGAACACAGCAGCAGTCTACTGAGCAGTGGAAAAAGGTCATATGGTCGGTTGAGTCATCCTTCTCCCTGCTCTAGAGCAGACAAGTGCATGTGTGGCATATGTCGAAAGAAACCTACATGTCTGAGTGCTTGTTTCCCATGGTGAACAGTTCTGGCAGATGCATTATGGGGTGGAATGCATTCTCCTGGCAAAATTAAGGTCCAGTCAACCTCTTAGAGAGCAAGGTAAGTGCCAATAAATACAAAGCTATTCTGAGTATTCATTTTCATCCTATGAAGCACTTCTATCCTGATGGGAGTGGTCTCTTCCAGGGTGACAATGCTTCTATCCACAGGACATGAGTGGTCACTGAATGGTTTGATGTTCATGAAAACAGTGTAAACCGTGTGCTCTGGCCACCTCAATCACCAGATTTCAACCCAGCTGAGCTGTTGCAGATTCTGGAGCAGTGTCTGAGGGAGTGTTTTCCACCACCATCACCAAAACACCAAATGATGGAATTTCTCATGTAGGAATGGTGTTGCATCCCTCCAGCAGAGTTCCAGACACTTGCAGAATCTTTGCCAAGGTGCATTGAAGCTGTTCTGGTGGCCCATGGTAGCCCACTGCCCCATTAAGACACATTATGTTGGTCTTTCCTTTATTTTGACAGTTACAAGTAAACTGCCATTTATTTTCATTACCTCCAGTCATGCATTTTCTTGTTTAGGTCTGTCTCTAAAAAGAATGGGATAGTGTTTTTTTTTTTTTTTTTTTACCTCTGTTTAAAACAGTCAGACAGATGTGTCACCGTTGTTAGGAGTTAGAAGCACAGCCTGCCAATTTGCCACCTCACCAAATAAATACCAGGCCTTATTTTCTGTCCAAATTAAGGTATCTGTTAGAATAGCAATGCCATTGGAAAGAGCAGTGCAGCATATGGAGCTATTCCTATACTGGCATTCTGAGTCGCACACACTCTCCAGCAACTGCCATTTTGTGTAATTTCCTCAAGAAAAAGACACACTGAAACATATGGAGCTGGCTGAGCTGCTCAAAAAATGGGGAATTTGTTCAGTACACCCAATATGGCCGTTCCTGGCCTTCTACATCCTCCTCTTGCTTCAGATGCAGATTCCTGTCACTCCACACCGAGGTGCACTCCATCGTACGTGCTCTGAGGGCGGGGGAAAAAAACAACACAGCAGGGCTTTATCTTCTTTTTTTTTATTTTAATCATAAAGAAAAACATCATATTATCGGTCACATAATCTGATGCAAGGAAAACTCTGGTTCATTTTCATGGCAAAGGCATTGTTTGGGAAATGTACCTCCTTTGATGGCTGTGGCATACTAACATGGTTCTCCGGCTTGATTCGGTGACAGCCTTTTGGATTTTGGTTACAATGGGGAAGGTTCCCAGGCCATTGTTTTCGGAATATAGGTCGGAAATACGATACAGGTGCCATTAACATGTCGCACCTTGAGATAATGCATATACGTGTTACTATACCCCTATGCCACTTAGTGCGTATTCAGCGTCTCCAGCCTTTGTCTGCCTTGTCTGTCCCAGTCGACTACAATAAATAAAACCCTGATTCCCAGAGCAGGGAGGCCCGCTTCTCAGACACGCCAAGATCAGTACAGCAGACAACAGTAGGCTACTGACAAAGGACAAAGTCCCATTCAGACTCCCCTTCTGGGTTTAAATGAAGGGTCAATCTAAGCACTAACACACAACAAAAAAAAAAAAAACTGCAACGTATCAAAGCGGTGGCTTCCTTTACACACATTGTCGCTTTTGTGTACGTGAGACGTTCCTTCGTGACATTTGAGAGGCGAGGGCCATAATGAGATACTTAACCAGTAACCCAAGATTAAAATCATCTGGCGCATAGAAATGATTCGCAGATTATGAGCATCGTAACACAAGCCAGGGTCCCTTACTGTTTCAATTAAAAAGAATAGGATAGGTGATGACACAATGAAGACATTATTACATGTCTTAAAGGCATTATATGCCCTGAGAGGCAGGGTGAATTTGAAGCAGGCCGTCTGTGCTTTAAGTGGAGGGTGGTGCAGGACCTCTTTCCAGGTCCTTGATCCCTGTCAGTGGAATCTGTCGCCCCCTCACCCCCTCACCACCTTGTGTCCCCTGTCCCCGACTCTGCTGACTTCTCAGTGCAACCCTGCAGACAGACGCTACCAGGCTAAGTTGCTTCACCCCCGGGCTGACTGCTTCTTGAGGCTCCTGACATTGCAGATTAATGGGACGAGAGCTTCACCCTCCCCATCACCCCCAACCCACAGCCACCCCCTCAGCCAACCCCAAATAGCAAATAACAGCACGCCACCTTTCCCTTAATCCCTCCCTCTGTCGTGTTTCTGGACGAGCGCTCTGACCTCCTCTGCCTCGCGTAATATAAATTCCTCGTTTCTTCCATATCTTCCCTTTTCACCCTTCCCGGCCCAGCCCCCTCTCTCCCGGCTTCCCCTCCCCTCCCCGACCCTCCTGCTTGAGCGTGATAGACGCTCTCCAATCCCCCTCCTGCATAAATCTTCAGCAAGTTGGCCACAAATATTCCAGCTATGCTGATTTATGGAGGCAAGCCTGATTCAGAGGCAAGGTATGCCTCTCGCATGAAAAAGGGGATTGATTTCTTACCGCCAGAGCTTTAAAACATAGCTGACCCCCATGTGCAAATAATAAAAGGGAGCCACCCTTAAGTGTATGAGTGCGCGGACGAGCCTATCTGTTCGAGAGACTCCCGAGCCACCTGCGAAAGGCCAGGACACACAAAAGGGAGACAGGTCTGTGGATAAGGCGCCTGCCAAACGAACGACATGCAATGATAGTGTGAAGGGGGGACAAAAAAGTCCCATCAGCAGTTTTGCAGTGCTGTCATTGGCCACCTATACTAGGAGGTCCCAAGAGCACGCCACAGTCGCCCTCTGGCCGACCGCAAAAGGCAACCACAAAGTCTACAACTCACCTCACCCGATTTCTCCTCTCACCTGACACCATACGCCCTCAAAAGCATTTATTTCATTCGGCTGAATTGGTGTTGGCATGGAATCTAAAAATATAATGCACGTGAAGCTGCATCATTACACACGTATACATATTTTGCAGTATCGTCAACACAAACCTAGTGACTGTAAGTGCAGAAATTGTAATTTTTTTTTTTCATGTACTGGTGCATGCTAGTCAGGCACACACAGTGCACATAGGGTCAGGAATCCAGAGCGTCTGTACAAAGATCAAATTGCACCCTGTCTTCAATATCTGATGTGCGTCTGCTCCACACTCTAAACATGCAGTTGCCTTGCTCCATCATGTCTCCCACATGCCGACAAGAGGGGACTCTGCTAGTAATGGATAGTGCATATTTCTTCACCTCAAAATAGTCCCCCGGTGTGTAACGACATCTCACACTTAAACGATCAGGTGCACGCAGTCTGGGTTGTCAAGAAGCTATTCGGTAAGAATTACGCACCCCGAAAAGCCTCCCCACATTGGTAGTTAGCCCTGTCAGGAATTTGCTTGGATGGAACTTTGGAAGGGCCAGAGGACAGAGTCTGAGCTCAGCCCCGACAAAGAACCCCCACGTCTGTGGTCTGGTCTGAGAATCCTAGCCTGTCGATGGAGACGTCTCCCCCCCCCACCCCCGGGTGATATAAATTAATCTCATTTTAATGACGCTGTGCCCTCTGGGGATTAGCCCGGCCCTGCATCGTCGATCGAACCTTCTTAAAGCACACCCTGTCGAGGGCGAGCGAGCCGTGAGTTGCGCCTAACCCCCGCCGAGAGCAGAGGGATTAACTGATGAATGCCGGACAGGGGCGGGTGTCATCTGTCATACCGTGATCCAGGGGAGTGGCCTGTGAGGAGCAGGAGCGTTATCTCACAGTTACTCAGATGCTCCCTCAACTCGAACTGACAGCACGTCCAGCTCCCACTGTGAGGAATTTATTTAGTGCTTATTCTCAGCTTAATAGCCAAAGGATCTCCTGTCAAACGCGATCAGTGGTGAGCCGGCCGTCTGTCCTTGGTCAAAGGCTTAGAGACGTCTTCATAGTATGCACCACTTCTGCGCGTGTGTGACGTGCGTTTTGTCAGGTGTTTACCTTAATCGCTGCACGCAGCATTCCATTCCTAGGGCGGTGGGGGGAGGTTTTTAACGCACAGGTGCAGGGTGCATGCATACGGGCGTGGAGCCGGCGGCGCAAACCTGCCCCGCCACTACAGGAGATCAGACTGGCGGGCGTGAACTGCAAATGACACACATCACATGGTTTTGATTTGCTGCCTTGTGTGTGAAGCGTGTTCGGTCTGAGTAGTGAGGTGGGCCGAGGTGGGGGTGGGGTGGGGGGGTACCGAGGGTGGGGTGCATTGTGGGTCTGCGCATTCATTTTAAACCCAGCGCTAATCTCATTCACCATGGAAATTTCGTCAACAGTGCTATCTAGGTATTTCAATCTGTGCACACAACAAATACAGGGATTTCCACTCTGGAAAGAAAGTATCTTTCACAGCAAACACAGACCACTCCTTTCCTTGTCAAGTCTAAGTCCTGTTACTGAAAGATTTATGCCCAGAGCTTTCTGTGTACAAAGTTCATGCAGCTGTGGAGAAAGAGTGGCAACGGCTTCTTATGAGCAGGAAAGCGTCTCCTACCAACCTCGTACCAGAAACGAGGGGGAGGGGGGTGGGCGTTTTTACACATGCATAAGGCTGTATGGAAAAGTGGAAGCTACGCATATTGAATGTTTACACAGAGAGCTGCAGTCACTCACCACCCCCACCCCGCATAGGATGAACTCCCGGCCTTGCAGGTTCACACATGCTCTCTGTCTGTCTGGTAGCTTCTCTCTCACCAGCACGGATCTGCTGGTGACACGCAGATAACGCTGCGCTGGGTCTCGGAAAGGTGCTAAGCACAATGCCAGTGCCTGGAGAGAAGAGAAAGACAGAGACAGAGCGCGACACTGTGAGAAAAACAACTGAAGAAAAATGACTAGAAGCGGAGCTAAAAGTGCAGGTTATCATAATTCATTTGTGACGCTGGATAGATACATTCTTTTTCAGACTGTGCGCACGCATATTTTCCAGAGTGTTTCCGGGAGATTTCTTGAATGAAAGACCAGGGGAATTAACAGATGGCCCTGTCTTGCTGAGAGAGTGTAACAGGGTCTATCAGGGCATAGTGGAGGGCCACACAGAGGAGACGTTCTGCCCTCACCATTCACATGCTACCGGCACGGAAGTGTGCACAAAGGGAAGAATCACAAAGCGCAAATCAGCGTCACAACACTCCCTGGGAATGTTCTGGTTACCCTCCATAAAATCGCCTCTGTGGGCTGAAAAACAAAAAAATGGACACAAATAGAAATTTTTTCTCTTTCTCTGAAAGTTATTTTGGACTCGACTATATCTGTTCCAGAGAAAACCTCAGGTTTCCAAGAGACTGACACACTGTAATTATTCCTGTAGCCAGAGGGAGATTTCTTTTTTTTTTTACGTTCCCAAGGGCACGGAGCAAGATGTCTATATATAAAAAGAATCAATAGATAAATAAAATTTGTTCAAATTCAATATTGCTGAAATCTAGTGCATAGGGAGATGTCATTTAAAGAACAAGGCAGTGACAGCGAAGAGCAAATACAACACTGGTGTGTCACTGTATGATCACAGCCTTCTCTTTGTCTGCCAGCAGAGAATATCCCTACAAATGCTCGCCCCATAAATAATTCAGCCACATAATTCAGCACGGAAGCAGACAAGGTGAATGCCTTTCGTCCTCCCGTGGAAATGTTGCCACGGGCGACCTCACGCTGGCATTTCACGCAATCAGCAGTGACGGGTTACAGAAATCAGGGGGTGGAGGGGCGTGTGTTTCGGCAAATTAGAGGTTCTTAGGAAATTTGGCACCCTTGTGCCATTTTATCCCTTACTGGACATAAGCCCATTTTTTTTATTTTTTCAATTGAGCAAAGTTTTTAATTAACCAAAGTGCAACCTTCAAGCGTGTCAAAGTGATTGGCATATAAAGATCCCCTCCTACTCAATTCCCAATCACATACTCACCTGGAGAGAGGCAGGTGTACCTTACACACCTCTTGGCAAAGATCAGGTTAGCCTCTGGTAGGACGTGTTGTTTGTACAAGGCATTGTTCAGGAATCTTTAGTTTTAGTTGCTCACAATGGCAACGTTTTCAAAAGGGATTAAGTCACCGAAACTAATAATCCTGGACCTATACGTCTATTTGACTTTACAGCTCCTTTGCCATGGCAATTATAATTAAAAGGACGATTTCAGGATTCCGTGCTCAATTGTAGAATTGTACCAGGGGACATTTTCCATAAACGTGCTGATCAGAAGGGATTCAGGGATGTGGAAGCCGATCAGATAGTAGTACACTTCATACATAATGTGTTGCATCTTTTGCTGTTTCATATGCACTCAGAAGTGACCTGCTACACCAACAGCAAAACAGTCTGAGTAATGACAGCCAAGCATGACCAGCTTTTAGACAGCTGCGGTGTAGTGCTTCTACAAACACATCCGAGGGTCAAATACTCAGCGTAACATCAGCTTATCTTGTTGTAGTGTGCATGTTTGTCTGCTGCTGCAGGAAAATAGTAAGCATGCTGGACCTGCATGTAAATACTACTGTGCAGTGTTCCTCCTGACGTTAAACTCAAGCCTTCCGCCTCCCGTTGCACACAGCCTCAAGGGAAAACATTGTGCAATGCAGGAAGGCCAGGGAGACAGGGAGAGTGAGGGAGAGACAGAGAAAGACAAAGAGAGAATGAGGAAGGAAGGAGCAATTGAAGAGTTTGGATTGCCTACCTGCGCTTGCAAAGAGCAATTAATCCTAAATTGACAGGTTACATTCTCATGGCCATTAAGAAATCAACAGTTAGCGTTGCAACAACAGAAAATGTATTTCATTGAATAAAAATAGTTACACTTCCCTCTGTTCACCTGCTGCTAAACAATTTATTATTATTTTTTCTTGTAGTATTTTTGTTATTTATTATTTTCTTCTAGTATTTTTGCCCTCTAGTTCTGCAGTCTGAACAAAAAAGAACAATTTGGCATCTGGTATTCCCTTCTCAAGCAAGAGTAAAAGCGCATTAAAGTTGAACAAGAGGGCTCATTGTGTAACCCTGGGTCTGCTGAAAACAATGATATGCAGTATTAGTGTATGAGTTCGACAGATGGGGTTGTACAGGCACACAAGTAAAAGTTGCAAAAATGGGGCAAAATATCCCTGGGACCCAAAGGGTTAATCTCACTTTGCTGTCATCTATTACAAAGGCACAACTCCTGTGGTCATGACTTCCTCTGACAGCGTCATGCTATGCATCAGGGTAGCTCTGTCTCTGAATTGCATTAATATATGACTCGTACTCATTTCATAAAACAGCGTGACTCAGTCAGTTAAGACACTTCTGCTGAGTGCACAGTGAGCCCAAGCGGCCCTGGTTCGACCCAGCCATGCCATCGCCCAGCACTGACCAGGAGCTCACAGCAGTGGAGTAACTTGGCTTTGTTCCACCAAGGTAGGTGCGGGTGTGTTGGCCAGGGCTCCCTCAGCGCACTGCCCTCGGCCCCCTTACAATTCATTTGGGCACCTATGGGTTGCTCAGATGGTGTCAGGGGGGTGTGTCTACCCTCTACTCAGTGTTTGCTTCCTGGTGCATTGTGGGACTTGTAGTGTGAAAAACAGTTGCAGTTTGCTTATGAGCTGCTATGTGAGTGTGGGTTGCGAGATGAGTCTAACATGCAATCGGTGATTACAAACGTTCGGTGAAAAAAGGGAGAAAATTCATAGACGTAAAAAAAGACTACTGCAATTGTTTTCCACCTGCCTGAGTGGTGCTGAAGCCCATAATAGAACAGTAAAGTGATTTTCCTAAAGGTTCCCTATTGGAAATCAATTGACATTCAATTAGGCTGGCATTTGAAGGATAGGCATTCTGCGGGTGAGTGAAAAAAAAATTATCCTTTATGTATAATATATATACATTTATGTGAAACCCCCATGAGAAAAAAGCAATATGGTAGAAAGAAGAGGCTCCTATCTCATGTGGAGGGGAGGGAACGCCAACCCAGCGTTCTCGCAAACCCAAGCGGTCTAAAACAATGGAAAATAAATGCAGCACCCAATGTGTTGCAAAACATTTCAAAAGCTTAAAGCAGCCCGTTGGCTTTTTTTTCCCTCCACATAAATGAATACCATATGTCACACAGTGCCAGAGGGGAAGTGAACTTTTTTTTTTATACATCTGATTGCTATCTCCCTTAGATCCCATCTAAAGACCGGAGTCTCACACCGCTCCGATACGACAGCCGCTCAAAAGCGGGCCTCGTTCTCATGCAGCGTGGTGTCAGGCCTGTTTGATCGGTGTTGCTCGTCACGAGTCAAACAGCCATTCGAAAGACTGAAATACATCACCTTTACCCTCCTTCACAGACAAAACCGCTCCTCCCGTGGAGTTTGGCACATATTTACCCAAACGTTTTGAATGTCTGTGCTCCGCAGGTGAGGTGCTCCCCGGCACAGATAGGGTATCTCCTGTGGCTCCTGGGAATAGAGGAGAAGGAGAGCAAGAGAGAGAGGGAGAGAGAGAGACAGAGAGGAAGAAAGAGAGAGAGAGACAGAGACAGAGAGAAAGCGAGAGAGTGAGAGAGAGCGAGACAGAGAAAGAGAGAGCGCAAGAGAGAGAGAGCCAGAGAGAAAGAGAGCACGCTGTATTACTGTCACCCCATCAGCCAAGGCTCAGAGACAGTCCAGAACACAGCCTTCTGGGTAATGAAAGCAAAGGAGACGCACTGGGACGTAGGGGACCGGGGGAAGAGTCTGATTATTCCAGTTACTCTTTGCCTTTTCTGGTGCCTGGGCCCAGCCAAGGCCTAGAGGTCACAGGCGAACAGAGCAGTAGTAGAGGCTGAGTACAAAAAAAAAAAAAAAAAAAACACAGCCCCTGTCCCCACGGAAACAGTGCTCCCCCAGCTTTGCATTAACCAGCTAATTAAGTAGGAGAGCATAATTGATGTGACTCTGCTCGGGGCCCCCAGGGAACCCAATGGGCCAGGCTGCACTCCGAGAGATAGGTCACAGTTCACCAAGTGCCTGCAGGCACTGAAGGGCCTTGGAACTCTCTGCAGGCAAAGAAATACTGCATGTAAAACTTTGACAAAACAATTACATGGTAGTCTACGGGGGTCACGGTCCCTGTTACTGCCCTCAGTCGTACAATTACCAGGCCAGAGATTGAGGGTGTGGAGGGAGAGACGTGAAGAGAGGGAGGGAGGGAGGGAGAGAGGGGAGAATGAGAGGGAGAGAAGCTTCTCTTTTTTTTTTGGTCATTAATCACCACGATCATCGAAATCAAAGGTAACAATAGGCATGTGAAAATCCGCCTCTGGCTGGCGGTGGAGGAGAAACGCCGCACTCTCACGCAGTGAGTCACGGTGCCAGAGGCCACCTCTCTGTCACCCACCCAGCCTGCCTCTGCTCCTTCCACATGCCAGCTGTGCTCAGAGTTCAGCCTGGCAACAACAAAACTATCAGCCCCATCAAAGCCATTAACGCGTAGTTTTCAACCGGTTTGCTCACGAGGCAAGGAAAGAGAAATAAAACTGCTTACAGTACGGGTAGCCGAGGCAAACAGGAGGGCCAGCTGGTCACAGTGCCCCAGTGGTATAAAGACTGTGCCAGTTGTGCTTGTAGTTCAGCCTGGAAGCAACCATCAATCAGACCCATCAAAGGGGCTTATGAATCAGATTCAACCAGATTACTCACAAGGTAAAAAAAAAAAAGAAAAACAAAAAGAAAAAAAAGCGTATGGTACAGACAGCCAAAGCAAACACGAGAGCCGATTGGACACAGCATCCCTGCGACATGACGGGAGTGGGCATAGATCAAATATGACGGGGGTTTGTGGAGAGTGTCACTCAAACATCCAGGCGGAGGCGTGCGGGTTTTGATTTGCGGCCGCGCGGTTGCGAGGCCCAGGGCCCTTCGGGTGCGCTGTCCGGGCGGGTCCCGCACGGTAACCCCCCATTCCCCCCCCCCCATTCCCCACATCTGGGCGACAGATGAGACCCCTGATGAAGAGGCCTTCCAGTCTGGAGCGGCGTTTTGGGAGCCCCTGTTTGTGTTCTCTCTCCTCTCCGCAGCCTTCGGCCTCGCCGCCTCCTGACCCAGATCCTATAACTCACCCCCGGCACTCTCCGCCGAGACGTGGGCCTGGCCGGCGCTGACGGCGGTAAGTGCGGCCCCCGCCCCCTGCCATCCCCCCGCGGGCCCGGATACATGTTGCGTGACGGCGGAGGGAGATATTTCACGCAGCTTTTACAGTTTTAAAGCGGCTCCTCCGTTAATTTGTGGCCCTGGCGGTGGCCACCGGACGGGCATAACGTCAGTTCTGGAAATAAATGGTAAACACGGCTTAACCAAAAGCAGGTACACCGCACAAGTGAGTATTGTTTAATTAGCGTGCAGAAATTCTCAATATTAGGGAGCCCCTGTCAGACACTATATCAATTGTGGTAGGTTAATAAATGACACTGGGGGTGACGGTGGGGGGTACCAGGGGGTGAAGAACAGCAATGACCCGGCACTCCTGTGGAGGGTACAGTGCAGGCAGGGTGGGTTTTTGGCCAATTTTTTTTTGTTCCAGCTGTCTCCTATGTCTTTGCTGGAAGCAACATGGGGGGATTCGCCAGCCTTTATTTTTGAGGCCTGTAACACATGGGATTTATGTCTCCTGTTCTTGTACAGACCCCGTGATCCTGATCTGTAACAAAACGAGACGCAGACCTACAACTTCCCCTCTCGCTCAGACGGAGGGAAATGCCCCCCGTGACCCCTGCTTATTGCTTCAGGCCAATGCGCCGTACTTCAAGGTACGTGCGAGGAATTGCCACGACCGAGGACACCGCGCCTTCTGGAATGTTCCAGAACGTGTGGCGTTAAAGAAATCACGTAGGTGTGAGCCCCTTCGGGGTGTCTTTGCTGGGGAGAGGATATGACAGTGGGCCGTGCCAATCTAAACACGAAACGAAGCGGACGCGAAGGCGCGGGGGGTGGAGAGACGCGCATGTGGCAGACGGTTCCTATGATCGCAGCACTCCCCGAGACCCGGGACCCAGCGTCAAAGCTGTTTGTTAAGGAAACTTGTCTTATCTTGTCCTCTGACTGTATTGGATTTCACATCATGAAGTGGGAGTAGATTAAGGGGGCAAAAGAGTAGATTAGCGGCCGGGGAGAGACTGACACGATCAGAGGGAACTCTCAAATATTTGCTGCCGGCGCAGGAGAGGGTCTCCCGCTATCTCCCAGCCGTGCGCTCCACAGTCACAATCACGGTCCCGATGTGCGTCTCTCATTGAAGGTGTCTGCGGCGATCCGCACCCGTTTAATTAGATCCCACACTGGCTAGATGTCGGCTTCCCCCCCGCCGGGCCAATAGACATCATTGTCATTTCTTTATAAAACTGTGGGAGGCCTGGGGCTGGGTTTGTGTGCACGCATTTAGGAGAGCATGAGTCTCATGTCTCACTTCCAAGTTAACTTGATTGGTGTCATATCAAATAGAACTAAATCAATGATCTCGAAAGACGCAGGAATTTTGATAAATCATGACAATTATTCCACACCGTAGCTGTGCAAGTCTCTGAAGTCATTCTTTGGCCACTTCTTTTACTTGGATTCATTTGATTCCTCTTGATACATTACAAGACATAAAGATACACAAAAGACTGAGGAGAATTTGAATGTGTCAGGGCCGAGTGTTAAAGCACGTAGGGAAATCAAACCGTATCATCCTTACAGATGATGCTCAGATCGTGTTTGCTGTGGAAAGGGGGTTGCCAGCAGAAAACTCCTCCCTAGGACTCTCTCCGAGAAACAAGCAAAACTCAAACAATTGACATTTCCCTCTCAAGGACTATCATTTTCGCTCTTTGAATTTTCAGGAAAACATATAAAGAAATCTGTTTGAGGCCATGAGTCAGTTGATACAGTGCGTTTGGTGAGACAATACCTTGCTGTGGCGGGCGTAACTCAGCCTATGAGATAAACATGAGTATGCACAGCATGCGTACATTAAGAGAAAGGCTTCCATTCTCTCTGTTCCTGACGTTTAAATTCGTCAACGCTCGCTTCTTGCACTCAGGCTTTTCCACATCCGTTTGTTCTGCTTGTTTTTTTTTTTTCCAGCGACTTTTGAGCATTGAGTTAATTAGTGTGTCGACACTGAGCGTGTGTAGTTAACCCGGCTAATTAATATTTCAGGATCATTAAAAAAACAACTACTTCTGTGAATGATTAAGGAGACGGGCGGGGGTGGGAGCAAGAGGAAAACGGCAAGACGTGATTACAAACCGAAGCAAATGCGTTATATTCCTCATTGTTTGTAATAAGGACGGCACCTTATTAGCGATATCTCTGAGGACCCCGCAAATCTCAGTCTGAGCGCATGCCTTTGAATTCAGATGTGTCTCCCCTGAACAAGAGCCCATTTGAAGAGAGCTCTGGCCCCAGGCACCAATATGTCAGTAGACTCCCTTGTTACCTTCACGAGTGCTCGGAGACCACGGTAGGCGTGGAGTGAGGGCCGCCCCCCGCCACACACTCTGAAAAAGGAAACAAACTCGGCTATATTTATTGCACACCGCTGAATGCCCCCCCCCCCCCCACCCCCTCACCCTCGCCCCACCACCACCACTACCACTGGCTGGTTGCAGACAAATTCGGAGTTATTCGTGGCAAAAGGGGGAAAAAGTGACTCAATTTGTAATGATCCGGAATTTATTTCGCCCCAAAAGCTCATTCTCCTAATGTATTGATTCAATGACAGACACATCTGGGCCCAAAACCAAGGCCCTTTTCGCATACTGACTGAACTTCTAAATAAATCCCCTGCCCTCTTGCTAGGAGTGGGGCTGATGCCCTGGTCTGGATGTCTGCTGATAGGGTTTAGCCCTGCCCCATAACCAAACCGCTTCAGGACATGATGAGGAAACCAACTGAACCAGGGCGGCTTGCCGGCGCGGTGTGGGATGCAAATGACCTCACATCAATAAGAAGGGGAGCGCCTTCAGAGACGGCGGCTTTGAGAGTCTCTGCGCTGCGGAGACTCTCTCTCTCTCTATCCCTCTGAGTCAGACAGTGTCTGAACAGAGGTATCTCTTACAGGAACCTGAGATCTTTGACCCCTGTGGCCTCACCCTGATCCCAGACCCGTCTGGTTCAGGGACAGTTCAGCGTTAATCATTTTTTCCTCCCTCCCCGCCTTCGTGTCCCGGCCCTGAGTGAGCCGTGTCCACCACTGACCCTGTCGGTGACAGGAAATGATGTCTCACATTCTCTGCGATGGCTCACACTACCTGTAAGTGCAGATGATCAGGAAGGCCAGCAGACAGGCCCGATGACCTCACGAGACAGCATTCAGTAACAAGGAAGTGTGGCGCAATCACCTGCTGTAATATAACGGCAGTTTCAACACAAACACGATGATACAATAATTTAAAAAGCTCCTGGTATTTTCTAAGTCTTTGAATATACTTGTTGAGTTGGCACTTGTCAGGCAGCAGTGTAGCACAACAGGTAAGGAGCAGGGCTTGTATCTGAAAGGTTGCCGGTTCGTTTCTCTGCTGGGGCACTGCGTCCTCAGCAAATATCCAGCTGTATAAATGGATAACACGTCAAAAGACTGTAATCTGTGTAAGATGCTGTAGATAATAGTGTCTGCTAAATGACAATAATTTATGTGGATTTTTTATGTGTCCAATCATACAGAAAGAGCAAAATCACAAGCATTCCACATGATGGCTCAGTACAATGTGTAAAGGCATCAGGATGGGGCGGGGGGGGGGGGGTTACACAGGGCAACATGCTGCCTCTCTTGCCTGGGGGGCCTGGCTTTCCTGGCCCCACAGTCATGTGGGTCTCCCCTGCACTCGATGTCGGCTTCCTGGGGACAGATGGAGGTGGCGGGTGCCAGGCTCTCCCGTCGCCCCCGGTGCCGCTGTGGGCAGCATCCCGGTGGCCCGACTCTCCGCAAACCGCAGAGCATCTGCGCCCGTCTCTAATGAAGGGATCTTCACAGGGCACGGTGACCCCTCGGGAGGCCGGTTAATTCTCCCAGTGACAGTTCAGCCCCCCCTTCCCCCTTCCCCCGGGGGGCTCCTCTTGTGATGCAGTCGCAGGGTGGGGGGAGGCCGAGGTCTGATGGCGCTGTTCCAGGCCCCTCGCTGCAACGCTGCCAGGCTGCCTCTTCATTAGACACTCAGAGGCAGCCTGTGTTTGTACACACTTCAGGCTGTGTCTTGCGCCATTTTGTGGGGATCTGCCTGGGAGCAAGAGCACGACCACAGACTGCACGTTAGCGCTACTGTCTGCTTGGGCAATAAGAGATTTCTAAAGATTAAACATGTCCACACCCGCACACACACACACACGCACACGCACACACACACACACGCAAGCACATGCACACACACTGTACATGCAGACATACATGCATGCTCTGTTACACACACACACACACACATACACACACATACAAACATGCATACTCACAAAGAGACACACACACGTGCATGCACACACATGCATTCTCACACACACCACATTCACATGCATACTCAGACACACGGACACAGGTCATCTCTGTCCTCATGCCACTACTTATAGAATTGCCAGCAGAGCCAGGACAATCTGGAGGTGTGCTGATATATCCACAATGAAGCATCTCCATTCATCTCCATTCATCTGCCCACAAGCCGCTCAAGCCTTTCAGACAAGAATCAAACAACATGATGACAAGATGGCTGTGAAAACATTGTGGTGATTTTCATGTTTTTTTTCTCTTCCTTTGTATTTGTAAGAGTGAGAGCCACCCCATTTATTCATGAAAAATAATAATGAGATATGAAATTCATCGGTGGGCCTCCATTACGCTGAAAGGACTGCTTTTAAATAATTTCTTCACATGTAAAGCTGTCACTCCTGAATACAAAGCTACACAGTGACAATAGGCATAACTTATATTTATGGTACATATAGAGGGAAATAATTGTGTGAAGTAGCTTACAGCAATTTGCCACCAAACACCATGCAGTTATGTTACAAAAGCCTCCCTCTTTGCCGCAAACAGTGAAAAAACATCTATGCATGCCGCAAAATCGCATTTCCTGTATTTTACAACCAATTATACACAACAGTCTATTCCGGGCACAAGCCCGGAATCATGCCTGCGATTCCTTCTAACGATTGGATCATGGGTGTGAATGAAACAATGTTCCCAGAGTATTAATTTCATCTGCTTTTATTAGGTCACGCCGTCGTAATGCTGACACCAATTAGCCCGCAGTGCGAAGCCACTGTGGCCTGTTTTGACTCAGGGCGATTCTTTGTTAACATCCTGCTTGGTGTTGAAACTGGCATTTGTGGATCAATGTGGCATATGGCGGAGCTGATCAAGGGCAGACACTGGCACCGCTTCCTCGCCCCGTGGCACTCCTCTAGCCCACTTGACCGTCGTCCACACTGGCACGCCTTCCCAATGAACACTTTCAAACACTCCGGATCTGGACTTTGTTTCTTGCTGATTAAAGCATGGACCTTCCCGTCTCTCCGAGGACGTCTTACCTCGGCTGCGAGTGGCGACGGAGGAAGAAGGGGAACGGCTGTGTTGAATTTGGCAAACATGGAAAGGAAGGAGGGGGGGGATAGTGGTGGTGATGGGGGGTGAGTGGGAAAAGATAAAAAAAAAAACAAGAAAGAGGAAAAAAAATAGCCTCGTTGTGTTCATTTCAGTGAGCATCTAGTCAGTTTCGCAGGGCTCCTTTGGTCAAACAGAGAAGACCGTGGGCTCATTAGTGAAATATTTACAGGCCCTCTAATGAGAGTCGGCCTCCCTTTTGGCAATGCAATGGAGCCCACCCTCTTCAAAGAGAATACGCCTCCCCATTAGTGCTGCTCAAAAGTGTGCCACGGGCCCATCGCTGCCTAAGATAGCGAGAAAAGGTGAATCTATAATGGATTAAGTAAAGATGAGGCAGTCTGGGCCGGGGAAACAGGTGGGAACTCGTGGGGCAGGCAGCTGAAAAAAAGGAGGGAGTATCAAGCGGCCCTTTTAAAGCTCATCACTCAGTCTGGTGGGGGCTGGATTAGGCGTTAGATGAATTCACCGCCTCACCGCTCGGTCTCTTCGTGCACGGGAACGGGTCTGAGCTTACCTCAGATCAAAGTGGGGACAAATCTTTCTGATCTGGCTCTCGTCAAAAGGCTCTGGAGCAGAGTTTTCCAGCCCGGGAGAGAGGCGGTAACTCGGCCGTGCCGTCTTAGACCGGCTGTAATTGGCTCTGAAACGGGGTATTGAGCGCGTCCGTCACATGACGTGAGAGCCCCAACGGCCGTTAGTGAGTCAGTAACGCGCCAGCCTGACGTGCCGCCCGTGTGCGTGTGAGCAGACCGCTGAGCATTGTGAGCAGAAATTCATATTGGTAATTCATCCACCATCTTGTTGTAATTCCCCCCCGGAGGGTGGGATATTTCAGAACACCAGCATAAGGGAGAGTGTGACCGTCACTCCGGAGTGGGACTGCTGAAAAGCACAGCCAAACTTTTGGTTTATCAGCCCTGCTCTTTACCTCTACTCAACAATGCCTCCCAGGACGCATGGAGTTGAAAGGAAAAGGGAAAGCATAATTTTGAGAATCACAGGGTATTTGCTTATTATCACATATCTTTGCCTGTGAATAAAACTTTTAACAAAGCCACCAATGTGCTGCATCCACGACTGCATTAGCACCATTGTCATATATTCTCACAAAATGAATTGTGCCTTAGGTGGCACAGTGGGCAAACGCAGAGGGTTTTCTTTAAGAAATGATCAATACTCTTACTTTGTATCTTTGAAATTGAGATTTGATGTACCCCATAAAAGGAAGAGGATGAATACTAAGTATGTCTTTCCAAACCCTTTACCACAACTACCTGGAATTTGGCAGGATGAAATAAACTATGTTTACAATATGATCACTAAATCTATTGTCAACTGTTCAAACTGTCACAAGGAGAGATTAAGTTTCCTCTTCTTCCGTGCCTGTTCATTGGAAGTACCACAGAAGTTCAAATATGCATACAAAAGGTGTACGTGAGAAGGACTATGCACAAAGTGAAATTAGTGTGAACCACCAGACAGGAGAGATAAGGGCTGTTACCCTATGACACACACACACACACACACACACACACACACAGCTTGTAAGAGAGCCAGTCTGCATGGGGGGCAGAACAGCATATGGTGTGAATATTCAGCAGGGTTGTGCCAGAGAAGTGTGAGGAGCAGTGCCATCACCGGCACACACACACACACACCCACATGCACAAGCATACACATGCCTGCACACACGCCCACACACATTCATGATAGTATTCACAATCATGCATATCTACTCACACAAACATGCATGAGCATACACAAACTCATACACACATACATACATTCACACACTCACACCACGCAAATGCATGCAACCACTCACACTCACACATGTGCATGCACAAATGCACACACTCCCACACACACACATGTGTGCAACCACGCCCACACAAACACACACAAGCACATGTAGTCACACAAAGGTGCATGAGCATGCATACACTCACACACATACATACATAAACATGCACACACAGACATGGACACGCGCGCACACACACACACACACACACACACACACACGCACATACATACACATGCATGTGCACTCATACACACACACACACACACACGCACATACATACACATGCATGTGCACTCATACACACACACACACACACACGCACATACATACACATGCATGTGCACTCATACACTCACACACACACACACGCACGAACGCGCGCACACACACACACACACACACACACACACACACACGCACAGACCACGCAGCGAGGAGCTGCAGCAGGCTGCTGTTCTGGAGAGAGGAAAATAAATGACATCAGTCCTCCATGAACAAACAGTCAACAGATCCCAGAGGAAGGAGCCGGCTGGCTCTGCCCCGGGGTGCACACAGCGTCACTGCCACCGCTCTCTGACAGCCCCGGTCCGCGGCTCGCCGGATTAACCTCTTACCACTTGTTTGTTTTTTTTTTTTTTCTGCCGGGTGATATGATCCATCATCAGACACTCAGCGCAGACATGACACAGTCAGGATTTACTCCGACCCATCATGCCTGTGTTCATCTGGGAAGCAGCCGAGCAGGACGCCTCCGTGCGACGTCAGAGACTGTAAACACTGACAGACAGACATAGCTAAATAAAAATGGATTCGTTTATCCAGGGAGACACAATACAGCAAGGAAGGGCAGGGGAGATTAACCGGAGCTGGGGATTAAACCCTGAGAGACAGAGAGAGAGAGAGAGAGAGAGAGAGAGGGAGGGAGGGAGGGAGCAGTGTGGCAGGACGGGGGAGGAGAGGGACAGGGTCCTGCCAGCTGCCCGGATCGCGCCCTTCCTGCATCCGTGACGAAACGGCCCTTCGAAACGAGAGCGAGGGACCGCCCCACGAAGTCGCACGCCTTCAGGAACCCAAGCTGGCGTTCTCATTTCAATTAGCGCCCCTTCCCCTCCCCTCCTGCGAGGTGCTCATTCAGGGAGACGATCTCTCCTCAGCCTGTTGTTGTGTGCATCGAGCGCAAGCTGTTAAGTGTGTCGCCTCACAGGGACCTGACTGGCATTTAGGCACAATATTCCCAGAAGCCAATGTGTAATTAATTAGCCTGCTGTTCCCTCCTCTCCCCCCCCCACTCCCCTGTTTCTGCTCCTCTTCTCAGCCTCCTAACTTAGTACTGGGATAATCAGACCCTGGGGGACCCTTTCTGCCTTTTGCTTCCCTTCACGCTGCGACCGCCAAGCGATGCAGCGGCCCGGCGCTCGCCCCTCAATGACAAATCTATTTACCCTGCGCGTAACGGCGGGTTCACCCGCGCGCAATCCCTCAGAGCTGGAAAAACACCCAACGCGGGGACCAGGGGGCTGATTACAAATATGTCTGAACCACAACAAAGTGACTAGCAGTCACAAGGCTGGCTGGGGGATGGGGGTGGTGGTGGAGGGACTGACTTGATATTGTCTTTCAGGGAGAGTGCTGGCAGCCGAGGGCTCTGCTTCCCCCCTGCTTGCACATTAGCCTTATCAAGCGGCTCTACAGTTGGCAGTCTTGGGAGTTGGACTTTTCAAGGTGATGTCAGAGGACAGCTGACTACAAATCCCAGGATGCAGAGGGAATTAGTTAAGAATTACACAGAGGTGTGACCCAGACATGTCAGATGACCAGATTAAAGGGAATGAGCCTGGAGTCTTAAAAAAAGAGAGAGAGAGAGAAAATCTCTACCTAAAAGCTGCAAAAGCCTCTTGAATGGATCATTTGAGGGAAAGGGTAAGGTTGGTATTACAAAGGCTAAATTGGAAATGTGAATTGGAAAGCCCATCACCCTAGACTGTGGAATGACTGTACAGAGGTAATGCTTGAGGTGCAGCTGTAGTGCACACCGTGATTAAATCCTGAGATTCCAGTTTGTACGTAATCCGTGAATTATAGTACTATTGTGCAATATATTTCTACATAATGTAAGATTTTCTTTACGTGAGACAGGCTATTATGTGGAATGGAATGACTCATACTCAATAAATCATTTTATTTGTTCCACAGAATTTCCATTGATGAAGATCTGGTGCCTTGCATCTTTTCTAATTAAAAGTAAAAGTAAAACATGCAAACATAAATTAATCCCTATTGAAAATTCCTTGAAATAATAATAGCATACAACGTCCTCTCCTTACTATCAAAAAAAGCACACTGTTATGTGGGGCAGTAGACCATCACACCTACACTGTACTGTTGACTCATTATATTAAAATCTTACCTGACAAAAAAAAATTGAGTTTGACAAGGAAAATTTCTCATCTGAGAGAAAACCCATATAAAATGATGACCACACAGGGAAACTCAACAATTTCAAAAGGGCTCCGATCTGAGCTGCTATCAGTGACTATCAGGACTACAGCCACATTCAAACAAGCCTTTTTCACGACTGTCACAGAATGAGAGGAATGCAGCTGAAACAGCAGACTCTCCCTGGGCTCTCCTGCCCTCCGCCTGGAGCACATGCCTCTCAGAGAGACCTGAACATGGCGAACGCGCTTATACTGTGGGCAGATGCATCCTTCCCTGCTTCCTCCGCTCCAGATGTTCATTAAGGAGCTGTCTGCTCCACATCACAAAGCAGACTGCCGACCATGTGGAGGCAGTTTTCTGGAGCTCTAAACCCGGCTCTTCCACCGTCTCGCACGGTTCCTAATCTGGGCTCCCAGTCCAAACATCCTCTGCATGACCGCCACGAGTGTGTGACACCATCCCATTGAAGCGGTGAGGCAAGACTGGTCATGGAGCTGCTTCAGGCCCGGGTCTTTCTGGCACAAAAACAAGGCGGGCCTCCCCAACACAATCTTCCAAAGCCCCGCCAAGCCAAGGGAACACGGGGACTTTTGGGGAATTCGCTCAAGTGTTGATTTTTCTCAAATAGGTACGTCCTCAACCGAAATCCACAAATTGCCTCAGGACAGCCGACGGCAAAAAAAATGATTCATTTGCACATTCATGAAAATATCAGCTCGCAGAACGCTGCGCTAATCAGTATGCTAATATTAAATGCACATTGTAATACTCGTCAGCTCCATTTTTAGGGTGTTTCACAGAGGGAGGAACAAAAGGGAAGCCACCACTGTGGTTTAAATTTAATTCCTGTCATGTTCTGATAAGATGAAAACAGGTGCTGATATGAAGTCCCTGAAGTCTGTGCCTTTCTCTTTGCAATCAATGCCTCTAATAGACAAACAGGAGCTCTAAGGACCTCCCTCTCATCTGAGTTTTCCAGGCACATGTGGTAAGCCACAGGGTCTTAGAGAAATCTCTCTACAAGGTATGCACACAATACCAATGCTGCAACACTCTGTACGTGCCAGTCCATCCAACAAATTACTTTAAGGTCAAGACTGCTAGGATGCACATCTAGCTTAAATAGGAATCCTGTGTCCCATTCATTAATGGGAGTCTACATGCCGTGTACAGTACATCATGCAAGGATGACACACGTTTGAGATCATGGAAGCCCTTTCATGAGAGAGGTCCATTGTGAGCCGGAGGTCTCCATGACAACCAGGCAAGCAGTGTAGATGGTGGAGGGAAGAGCAGCGCTCTTTTCTCTCTCTGCGGTTCTCCAACTGCTCTTTTCTCTGCTTCCCAAGTTACTGTCTCCCACATCCTCCTTTAAAGAAAGAAAGGATAAATGACAAAGCCGTTGGCGTATCCTTCGGGAAGCCTCATGTTTACATGCTGGTGTTGCCAGTTACCAGATTCATACTGCATCTCCAGTCTTAAAAATTGCCATTCACCGTACTTTCAGATCCCTGTTCCAGACTATAATCACAAATAAAATAATTATTCTCTCCCTCTCCTATAACTGTACCCATTCAACCTATTATTTCACAGTCAAAATGAACCCTCTCCTCTGACTGTACTAATCAAAAATACTGTTTTACAATCAAAATGGACAAGACTGCTCTGCGTAGCCGCACTTGACTATACAGTTCTTGCACCATAAGTCATGATCTCTCTTGTACAGGTCAACAAGAGCTACATAACATAGTTTGGCCTGACCTACTGTTGATGGCTGTGCTTTACTATTTCCCAATTAATTTTATCACTTTTAGAAGGTATACCTCAGGAAGAGCTTTATTTACCTCTTCTGTTCAATTCAGTTTACACTCGACCCTTTCCCAGCGAAAGAAGGCCGGGAAGATGCCTCAGCAATGGTCGAAATAGCTGCACTTGAACCCTGATCCTATAAGCAGTGACCCTCTTTCGTGTAATTATTCCTTCAGACAAAATACAGTTGAACAGCCAGACGCTGGAAAACAAGTTCTGGCCTTTTAATTCGATTTCCTGTTGAACTTTCCTTTACCTGAGATCATGAAAGCATAGACTGCGGCACGAAGACACGGAGGCTTTCCCCTCCACCTACCGCCCCTGATTTGATTTTGTCCAGACGTTTTTTCCGAGACAGAGCCAGCCTTTATTCTCGCAGGAAGGCGGCCTTGCAACAGAAATCCCCGGTTTTCCCCCCCTCCTCGGCGTGACTGTGAACCACACACCTGAGAGGGGCTAATCACTCCCAGATCCCTGTGAGCGGACGCCGCAGATGTTGAACAGACGTCCCACTCTAACTCTAATGGCAGCCTCAACATACATTCTGCCTCAGAAGCCGACCACAAGCGTGAAACAACAAATATAGGCGCGTAATATAGAAAAGTTATTTCTGTTTTGTTACAAATCATATGAATTAAGGTGCAAGGACTGAATAAAACACTGAATTGTGTACGTGCATGTATGCACAGGGACACCTTGAATGGATTTTGACCATGGTCAATCCCTGAGAAGGGTCTTCCTAGGGGAGTGTCATGCCAACTGAATTTTGACTCTGTAAACATGGTAACTACTGTTAACCATGACTAATAGTTCTGACCTCAACTGTAGATTGATTTGGGCATCATCAAATCATGACAACAGGCAGGAAACAGGAGCATATCTTACACAACCAATGGTCAGCACCGAGTTCCTATGTGAGATTAATGTTCCCATTCTCATTCTCAAGAACCAAAGTAAACTACCTAATTGAGATTTTTTGCTACAGTGGGGGTGGAGATCATGGGCCAATGGTGGCCAGAGAATACATTTTCATCAGATTTTTGTCACTGCTCAGTGTTATGAACAAGAAACAGAGCCGTACCAAGAGGTCTCAAACATCCTGAAAACTAGCCTTTGAAGAAACCCCCAACATGAGCCCAGGGGCATTCGGGAGGGATATATTCCAACTTTTACTCTGGAGCAGTTTCGATTTTTTTCCTTCTTTGCGAGTGGCCCTCTACGGAAAGCGACAGGCTCAGCAGGAATGATGAAAGCAGCGATTTTTTTTCTCTCTTCTCTTCATAATTCCACCCTTTTGTCCACTGTATGTCATTATAGGGAGCTGCATCTAGTTATTTGTGTCCTGTGGCCGGATACATGCACACAGAGGGAAACAATTTGTGTGGGAGGATCAGTGGAGGCCGGGGCTGAATCCAGATCAGCCGTTTGAAGGCATCTGGGGCCCTGGTGATTGAGGATGTCACCGTGTATCAACAGCGCGGCACCACTGGGGTGATCTGCACGAGGGAGGACAGCGGGGGGGGTTTGGGGTGGGGGGGGTGGGGGGGGTTGGGGCTGGTGAAGCCAGCAGGCTTCCAGGCTTCCAGCTCCAAAATACATACTACAGGAAACGCACAGCGCGGTGTCAGAAATAGAATTATATTTCTGACATTCCCTCTCTCTCTCTCTCTCTCTCTACCTTTCCATAATATATGACCCATACATTATAGAGGCAGAGAGAGAGAGAGAGAGAGAGAGAGAGAGCGAGAGAGAGAAAGAGAGAGAGAGGTTAGCCACTATTGATTCATCATCCCACATTCTGTGTTCATTTTTTTTTCCTTCACAAGTTTGACTTCTAAAAGGTGTGAATATTTACAGATAAACAAACCTCTAATGAGAAAACACAATCCCAACCACTGTGTCAGAAAACCAGTCTAAGGACTAACAAGAATTCGTGCATCTCCTTCCTGTCGTCACTAATTTTGTTTCTTCATTAATAAACACATTTAAAAAATAGCTAGAACAATACAAAAAGAGGGAGACAAGACTGGGATGTATGTACGTATGTATGTGTGTGTGTGTGTGCGTGTGTGCATGTGTGTGTGAGAGTGTGACACATACACTAATGTCATCGAATGATACACTGCATTGAAAGTAGTCCCTGCAAACAGCAAAATGAACCAGGCTGCTTGTGAGTCATCTTGACTCACAGGCAAATATTTACGTGTGTAAGTTTAGGTTGGCACCACTCTTGCACAAACTTCCCCTGGGCTGGATGCCTTCCAGTGCAGCACCACCATTTTGCAGGATGCACATTTTAATAAGCTTGGGGTAGGAAATATACAAGGATTTGTTTCGCAGTCTATACTGAATGCAATCTTTGTTTTGTGTTTACCTTACATTTCTGTACGAGTCCAGAAATATCGCACCGGGTCGTCCACAATAGGAACCCTTACAAAACAAATCGCAAAAACAAAGGCAACCGTTATGGGAAAATGCATTTCACCGTTACAACTTTCTTTTAAAAGGTTCTTTTCTTTTAAAATCACTTCTTTTAAAATCTCCATCTGACACAAAATCTGAGACCCAGAAATGGCTGAATTTGTTAGCTGAATTTCCAAAGTACCAAAGAGACTCAAGGGACGGTGCTGAGGGTTGAATACTGTGTTGCTATCAACCTCTGTGCTTCACAGATGGCTGTTGAAACCTGCCCTGCCTTGAATGGGTTAGTCAGCTTTTGTTACGGCTCCGCAGTCCAAACAGATGCCAGCGATAGTGTCTGAGACACAAGCGTGCATCCTGCTGCACAACAGGAATGTAAACACATCCCCTTCGGCGATAACCATGTTATGTCTACCGCCGAGGCCTGATTTCATAACCCAAGCTATTGCTAATACAAGCGCACACCGAACACGGCGACCCAAAAAAAAAAAAAAAAAAAAAGAAAGGAAGTGAGAGCTTCAGGATGGAAGGGTGGAGACCCTGTGATGCTTTCGTAACTTGCTTGCCAATGGACATTTGCATTTTTATTTTTGGATTTTAAAAAAAAAAAAAAAGTAGGAATCCATTACAGTCAATGGAGTTTTCCACACTGCCCGTTGTCGTCGGGTCACGTTCGCTCGGTTTTGTTTCTATTTTGGTCTCGCTGCTTGCCGATGCACTTGCTTCCCTCTGTGATACCCATGATATAAATCAGCGCGAACAAGGCTAAGCCACAGTCATCGCTTTTTACGCTATTCTGAAACAGGCACCCATTGCGGAGACCGTGGCTCTCGTAAACAAACTGTCACAGAGGAACTTTGGTCTAAGGGTTGTGTTTGTGGAGGCCCGCCATGCTGATTAGACGTCCCTGTGAGTTTCCTTCCGGCGCTGATTTCTGGGTTGGGTGGCCCAACAGAGGCAACGTACATGCCTCAGCTGTGGGTTCATAGGTTATTCTTGTAACACCTTGTAACTGCAGCTGCACAGCACGGTCTGACTAAATTCTCTTTTACTGTAAATAATTCAGTCAAGAACCTATTGTATTGTAGCTCACAAACCCTTGATATTCCCTTGATATTTTTTAATAGTACAGAAAACTAAGATTCACATCCTACTACAGCAGGCAGGATATGCTGAATACACAAACATAGGATTTTACACACGTTTCAGCGTTAATTCAAGTGGCTAGCCGACATCAGACGCGGTCCCAGCGAATTGTTGCGTTCCTAGGAATTTGGCCACAAAGAATAATTTCCTCGGGTGCCAGCAGCTGCCAGAAGGCTGAGACAAAAGAGGGCAGCACGCTCGGCGCGCACGCGCTGACGCTCGCCGCAGACGTCCACCTCCACACCACATGTCAGCGCGGGTTCATTGATGCAGAAAGCACCGCCCCGCCCCCGCCCCCCCCGCGTCCCCGCCGCGCTTCCTCTCTCTGAGGCAGGAAGAGCTGAGGGCCCGGTCATCTGCGCTGGTGTCAGCCTCCTCCTTCCCGCCTCGTGAGTCTGAGCGGGTGAGTCACAGCTCCCCGGCCAGCCGCGCGCCTGCGTGCGTGGGATCGGGGGCTGAGTCAGTGCGCGGGGCAGCAGGGGCCCCCGCCGTGGAAACACTTCGCCCCCATGCCTGCCCCTCCGCTCAGCTCACCCCCATCCAGCCTTCAGCGGCGGGCCTCGCTGTCCTATTTAACCGAAAAAAAGCTCTTACAGGATCCTTTTGTGCACGTTTCATTAAATGATTTTAAGGGGGGGGGGTGCAGTGGATCTGTGTAAAAGTGTGCAGAGACAGAAAGAGAGAGTGTCTGATATTTGGTCTCTGATTAGAAACATTACATTATTGTCATTTAGCAGACGCTTTTATCCAAAGCGACTTTCATTGGTTACAGTTTTTACAATGTTATCCATTTATACAGCTGGATATTTTAGTTAGGCAACTCTGAGTTAAGTACTCTGCCCAAAGGTTACAACAGCAGTGCCCCCAGCGGGGAATTGACCCAGCAACCTTTTGGATGCGAGTCCTGCTCCTTACCACCACATGACACTGTCGCCGAGAGGGTTGCGCTACGTGGCTCTCCTCAAGACGAAGTGGGGGTGACGTCATCACGTCATCTTTAGATCTTGTTATGTCTGTGTCTGTGTCATTAGTGTTAGAAACCATGACCCTTTCAGATTAAATCTTCCTCTGCTCTGTTTACACATCATACGTGAGCGACAAATCTGCATCAGTGCTGTAAACACGCGTGGACTTTATACACAAACACTACGATTCCTGAGAAAATGACTCAGATTGTATCAACAAACATTCCCCCTGCTTTGTTATAAACGCTTGATTGTATGCTCTAAATAGATCCGCACCAAGTATGACTTGCTCTTTGAAGTGTGCTAGACGGGATTTTTTAGCAACATTTGGAAATCAGTAAACAAATGCAGGACAAACACTACATGAAGGAAAACAGTGATGAGAGCACCCTACAGATAGGGCACATGATCTAGCCATTGTGTTTTGAGAATTTACTTCCTGTTCTTTGGACTTTGTCGGGCAGCCACGTTAAATGTTGAGGTTAAGCATGTTCCTCTACCCTGGCCAGAATTGTATTTGTTTGAAGGCAAATGAAAAATTGGAAGGATTTGCATGTCAGAAAGAAAAAAAAACATTTTCTGGCACTTTCCTTAACCACTCAGCAAAAGGGCTATGGTAAATATGAGTTAAGTTATAAGTTAATTTGCAGTAGCCTGAATGCCGGCCAGAGCAGGTGGATCACAGAGACACAGAGCAACGCCAAAGGTACATCTAAATGCTACGTCATCAAAGATGTAAAAAGTGAAAGTGCCACCAAAACCTCTGTTTGATTTGAGGGCAACCCATGCTGCTGGCGTAGTGAAGTGCTGAGCCGGTGAAAACATCTCTGGGACGCTATGAGGCAACCGCATCAGCATTCGCCTTCTGCCAAACGGCAGACTGCCACTCCACTGATGTCACCCCGTTACATTAATTTTTTGTCATTTAGCAGACACTGTTATCCAGAGCCACTTACACGTTATCCATTTATACAGCTGGATATTTACTGAGGCAATTGTGGGTTAAGTACCTAGCCCAAGGCTTCAGCAGCAGTGCAGTGTAGTGCAGCGGGGAATTGAACCGGCAATCTTCCAGTTACGATTCCTGCTCCTTACCCCCTATGCTACACAACTGCCCACTATTTTTAAGAATAATCATTAAGATTATTAATGATTATTAATAATAATACTTTGAAGCGGGCCTGCAGGTGGGAACCGCTTTGTACCAGTCAGGAGAGTCAGTGAGAAGGCATGCATCACACAAACAGACATACAGTGAAGTGCAGCTGTGCCATTTTCAGACACAGAAGAGTGTGCTCTGAACACAAACACCAAACACACAGGTGATCCGGGCATCAGAATACATGGTTGTGTGGTTCCCAAGACCAGTACACCATGCTCACGCTCACGGAATGCCACAACTGCCACAGTGATCAATGTACAGGTAGTGAAAGCACTGAATCAAAAATGAATCAAATTTAATCCAAACCTTAATGTACAGTGAACCTTTTTTTTTAGATTGTTACTCAACATTTTTCCGTAAGGAAGTGCATACTGAACACATTATGTGGTATTGAAAAGACCCTTTCTCTTTAAAATGTTCTCTGTCAACTATTGTACTGTGTGAGAATGTTGCAGGTGAGACTCCGCAGCAAATGTAATGTACAGGCTTCGCCCAGTTGTTTCCAGGCCTGTAGAGGAGATGACAGATATAAAACAAAATCTAAAACCCTAATATACTCAGAAAGGGACCTTAGCGCTTGGTGTCAACAATGTGGACAAGGCAAGATTCCAGGCATGTTTGTGAAACTACGCACTCGTCAGCACTCTCTTTGTACTTCCTCTGTGAATCGCGCGACCAGGTCTTAAACTTAATTTCAGTGTTTTGTGCATTTTTCTTCTCTTTGCTCCTGGAGGTAATTATCGGTATCGTCACGCTTGTGATTCGTTAATTAAGCTTTCATCCTCCTCTTTATGATACAGTGGGGGCTCTATAGATGTGCTGATTTAATTAAGGCTAATAGCATTCCATCACTTAAGGCTCTTTATAAAGACACAGAGAGAGAGAGAGAGAGAGAGAGAGGGAGAGAGAGAGAGAGTGAGAGAGAGAGAGAGAGAGAGAGAGAAAGAGAGAGAGAGAGAGAGAGAGAGAGAGAGAGAGAGAAAACAATCAGAGAGAAGTCAGTGCTTGAAATCCTCCCTGGGACAGAATGCCGTCATATAATGCGGCTAGCAGAAAGGGCGCGGCCAAAGCATCTCTGCAAACCAGCATGCAGATGGATTCCAATCTGATTTGCTCATTGATTACGTATAATGTGTAATCTGTCTGAATTAAACCGCTCCACGCCCCCCCCCCCCCCCCCCAACCCCATCCGCCCGGTCCATTCCAGCTTTCTCTTCTACAGAAACAGCCTTTGCCAGCAACTGCTGATATCACCAGGGTGGGACTCCATCTCGTCACTGCGGGCTCATATCGAATGTCCTTTAAGACTTCTCCGAAACACAATTATGCAAAACGGCAGTGGCTCTGCATGCAATGTTCCTCATCTGGAGCTTGTTGTTTTGTCTTGGTCTTTTTTTTGCTGGATGTTTTGATCTAGGCCCATTAAAGTAAAAAAAAAACATGTATTTTGAGTTGTTCTCCGAAAGACAACAGGCACCCTTGTACTTTAAGTGCACTTACTCATCAGTGGAGCCATAACAAACAATTCATAAAGAGTAGGTTTGCAATGCATTAGCTAACTGTGAATGCACGATTGATAAGCATTAGCAAGTCACTGTCAATAAATTAACCAGTGGTTGGAAAAGGTCTCCGCTCGGAATAACCTAAAATGTTCCAAAATTTTTTTTTTTGTTCTTTGCATGGTCTGCTAACAGGCCATTAAAGGCCCAGATCAGAGTTTGGATTCTGTTACAGTGGCGCTTTGTAAGACAAAATACAAATGTAGGGAGTTAGCGACTCTGTTCTCTGTGGGAATTGGGGAGGGGTGGTGGGGGTTACCCTTTGATACTTGATAGCCAGAAGAGATTAAGGGAAAAAAATACTCAAAAAATGGCCTCAACATTTAAGATCTAGCAACAGGCTCAAAGCTTCATTATGAATTCAAAGGAGCCAAAATTTAAGAAAGCGAACCGTCCTCCCTCCATTGCCTAAATTGTTTACCTCTGAAGTGTTTGTGTGCGTTGGAAACCGACGGTCACACGGCGGAGGAGATGAAAAGCTTTCTCTCAAGGCTGACTGCAGAGGCTGCTGCCGTTCTCAAGGCCAAACGTTCAGACAGCTACTGCAGAAACGCTTCGCAGGCATTCGTTTGTACACGGGTTGGACGTATGTCAGGCTGGACATCTCTGCCACACCCACGCATGCAGACAGTAGTCACCCTGAAACAATTTCCATGTTACACTTTCATAACAATTACATCACAGTACTTTTAAGGGTTACTGCGACTGGAAGAGGGACCCTATGAAACGGCTGTGCCCCTCACGCACTAAACATGACGAAACAGCTACTGCACCAACCGTATTTTACCACTAGGGGCACTACAGGGCAAAAAGGCAAGCAAGAATGTGAACTTGAGCTACTAATTGATAGGCAATAGTACTTTGTGATTAATGGAAAACAAGTCAGCAACATTCAGTCGGCATGCCATTATGGTCTTGAAATGCACAGAAAACTTACACAAAACCATTAAAAACCATTAAAAGCATAACATGCACGGTACTCCTCCTTTACAACACTAATGCATGACCAGGATCGTCATTGGAGAACCAGCATTTTTGTGTTTCACCGTCAGTCTTGAGAATGGAAGTCAGCTATGCGTGCAAAGGTATTTACAGCGTACCGCCCAGTCTCATGAGCAGCGCACATCCGAGTGCTCTGTGGTTTTTTTGCACGTGTGCCTCGTACACCAAATTAATTTGGCTCTCATTTTGTGACTCACAGGCGGCTCAATGCTGACAGTTTATAAAATTATAGCCTCCATTGTGTTCTCTCCCCAGCACGTTTCCTGGAACTCAGAGTCTCAGACTATGATTCACCCCGTGCTGCTGGAGCGGCTAGACGCTGCCTTCCACCGCACCTGTTATGGGCAGGTTTTACCTGTTGGATGCGCTCAGATGTAATTGACACTGATTTATGCAGAGAGGTGATTTGGGGTTCCAAGGGTGCATCAAAGACCCCTGTGACCACGCCTTTATATTGCCAGCAGTAAAAGTACATGAGGGAACACTAAAAAAAAAAAAAAAAAAAAAAATCAATACTATATTTTCCACGTTATTTACTGTGTTTGCTTCGATCAACATCTCCCCAGACAGCCACATTTATAAACACGATGCCCCACTCGCCAAAAAAAGTACTGCTGAAAAAGGCCCTAAGAAGAAAAATAGCCTTAGTGATTTAAGACGAAAACTGTGATAATTCTCTCCCTGAAAATGTCTCGCATACCTGGAGGTTTCTCATGCCAGACTTTAATATAAATTCATTTTGTGTTGTGTGGGGGAGGAGGCAGTTGAACATCATGTTGAGGATGCAAAAAAAAAAATTCAGAGTGGGAAAACAGTGATTCATAATTTGCATTGTTGTGTCATGCTATCAAAATATCTGCAGAACAGCTAACCAAACTGTGCTGTGTGTGCACAGTGCCGACTCTAAGGTGGGCAGCGGGTTCTGTGTGAGTCCGCGGCCGTGCTGGAGAGACCGCCAGGCTCTGCGCAGGTCCCGGCCAGCTGTCCTGGCTCGTGGGAGGTGAGCAGGACCGCGGTCGAGGAAGCGGCCGTCCCTGAGGTTGAGTCAAGCCCGCGTGGTTAATTATCTCCGTTCCAAGTATTGTTTCAGCTTCTTCAGAGCTCGGGGTCTGGGGTTTCTGGTGTTTCGAAACATGCCTTTGTGTAACAGAACCCATCTGAAAAATAAACACGCCTGCAGGGCTGCTTTCATACAGCTCCGAGGTGGACCGGAGCACCCGGGACCCGGGACCCGGGACCACCCGTTCCCCCCGCTCCACTCCTCTCTGCAATGCAGGGGGCTTCTCGCGCACCGCGGTTGCTCAATTCCGTTTCGAGGAGCACGACGTCTCATTAATAAAAAACAATAGATTGTCTGTTTTGTAAAAATCGGCCTTCGCGATCGTGTTGACGTGCGACCGGTATATTCTGCAGCTTGGGGGGGGACTTCGCTCTTCTGAGATCGACAGTTAGCGGGGCGAGTGCGGCATAAATCACGTTATGGTTTCAACATCGTGCCCCATGGAGAGAACTGTATCCATGACCCATTCGTTACCAGTGTTCTTTTTTCCCTCAGTGCTGTCTGCACAGTTTACATTGAGGTTCTGAGAAAAGGTGCATGTCCTACAAGCGCTTCAGTGATTTCTCTCCTGTTTTTTCTATGACTCACAGCTCTAATGACTTCACTTTCCCCCACTATTCCACAGCTGCACCTCATGAAAAATATCATGAGGTTTGTGCAAAGGGCCAATGCCTTTAAAAACCAAACAGAAAATATAATCTTTTTGAATCTGGTATTTCCCGGTAGGACAGCTGTGGTTTATTATTTATTAATTATACAGTATGTATATGAAGTGCCCTCAGATGTTCCATATGAAGGCTTTAAAAAAATGTGCCATATATTTTAACCCCCTCTCTGCTGGTTGGCCTACATACAGTTCATCCCTTTCACTTCAGAGCAGCTGTCTGCCATCTTTGGAGCCCCATTGGTCAGATTTATGCTAGGATACAGCACCCTGATGAGGGTGCATTCTTTTGGTCTTCACCTCTGTTTCTTTGGACGTTCCCAAGACTGCTGTGTGAAAGGGACTTGTGCAGCAGGAAGGAGAAAAAAAAGGAAAAGGCGAATCCAGACAGGCTCTTCCCGCCTGCGCAGATGGTGTGCCTGCTTCTGTCTGACAATGCAGAGCCTCTTAGCAGTCCCACCTCGGCAGATGCAATGCTTGCTGCTGTCCGACAATGCACTGTCCTGTCTGCGCAGATGCAAGGCCTGCTCCGGTCTGACAATGCGCTGTCCTGTCTGCGCAGATGCAAGGCCTGCTCCGGTCTGACAATGCGCTGTCCTGACTGCGCAGATGCAGGGCCTGCTCCGGTCCGACAATGCGCTGTCCAGTCTGCGCAGACACAGATACTGCTCCCGTCTGACTATCTACAGCTCTTTAACCATCTTGCCCACACAGACACAAGGCCTGCTCCTGTCTAACAACACAGAGCTGTTTAACCTTCCCGTCTGCGCAGACGCAGGGCCTACTCCTATCTGACTATGCAGACCCATGCAGCCGCCCTGCCTGCTCAGACAGAGGGCCTGCTCTTGTCTGAGAGCTGTTTACACTGCAGGCCCAGGTGCGCTGCAGACATTGCACAGCTGGAAGGGGGCTCGACGCCCAGCACCCTCCCCCATCCCCCCGCCCCCCTCGCGCCGTCCGCGCCAGCGCAGGCTGTCTGTGCCACCCTCCCTCGCCGCGGTGGGGAGAGTCGCTGTGCGCACAGAGAAAGGAAACGCCTCCCACAGGCCGCCGTTTGCGTTTCTGTTCTTCCATCGCCAGGGAGCGGGAACAGCGGTGCGCTCACCAGTGCAGATGCTCATTAGGTGGAGTGACGCGCGTCTAGCTTGAATGCGTTTCTTTGTTGACCTCACTGGCGGCGAATTTGACGACCGGCGAATTTGACGACCGGCGAATTTGCCTTCTGCGAAAGCCCCTTGCAATTTAGAATCTTCAGCCTGGACTGTATGCTGCGCATCACCTTCAGAAACAGTAATGAAGCTGTAAAAAACACGGTTTCAATCTGCAATATCCTCAAATGCGTTTTTTTTCCTCCACCAAAAAAGTTTATTTAATTAGACCCTTGGTAGTACTACGATCGATGTGAGTGCTTTGTGCGAACCAATGTGAACACTCCGTTTCTTAAAGAATTCGAGGCGCAGCACCAATCTGAGACACGCTAGACACGCACCAATTTCCAAAGCTTGCATTATTTATCATAAATATGTGCACGCTTTTTGAAGGTTAATAATGAAGGCTGGGGGAGTTCTTACTCATCTAATCCACACTAACTACAGAAGGGCAGAGTCTTAATGAGACTGTCTGTGAAATCAATAGTCTGGGAAATTGGACGAGGGGGTGCCCCGCCGACAGGTTTTTCAAAGGCCTGCCCTTGATTCATACAGTCACAAGCCCTGCTTACTTCAATCAATGAGCCAATGGGGGCTGCCTGTATGAGGATCCTAACTATACAGGGATCAATTAGAAGCAACAGTACTCCTCCCCCCATCTCTCCCACATGACCTACTAGATATGTTTCCCTGATATGGGCTTTAAGTCTTATTGACCAGCCAGTATGCTGGTCAGATGCTTTCATGTACTCTGCGACGAGATGTAAAAATGTTTACGGTCAGGCATTTTAATGCTACTTATTGCACCAGTGCTGCAATTAAGCATTCATTTCATCTGATGAACATCAGATCACTACTGCAAATGCGATGGCGGGTAATTAATGTATGTAATCTTTTTTTAAAAGTGCAGAAAGAGAGAGAGAGAGAATGAGAGAGTGGGATGTCTTTTTATTTATTAAAGATGCATACATATATTAGGCGTTCTGCTTAATCAGTGAAAATTAATTTACTGTACTGTGCATAGTCTCACCATGTTAGCCATGAAATGGGTCTTGTAGCTCCTATGTGGTTGTGAAAAATTTCCTCTACTGCATCTCCCCCACATTCTCACCTGGAAGAAGTCATGAATTTCCCTCTATCTTGAGTGATTGAATTCCCTTTAAACCACCCTGTAAGTTGATCTGTTGGAGTAGCTCTATGAGGGCCCCCCTACACTGGTAAGAAACCAATTGGATTGACTTGTCACAAGCTTGAGGGTTATTATTAGCAATACCTTGGTAACTAGCTATTTATAAAGTACGTAAGGTTGCCAGCTGGGTATCGACTGTTCGTAGTAATGATTCTTATGTTACACAGTTAAATGAACAACATTTACTAATGTTAGCTGCCTTGCATGTGCAACTCATCTGTGACAGTTTGAAAGCTAGCACATGTATTTTCCACAACACAGAGAAAATCAAACATACTGTATAGGACAAAATCAGTGGTCACCATATGTCTACTTTTTAAACTAGATATACGGAAACATTAATATAAATAATAGTGTGCTGCTTACGAGATATGTACACATACATATCACCGAGTGCTAAATCATTGACATAATCTGTGTATAAACTTGCATTAGTTTATAAATCCAATATGTTCAATGATAATACAAAGACGTAATAATTTCAAGCAAGCAGTCAAGTTTCCTTCCCTAGTCCTTCAGGCACAAGGCAAGATCCAAACAATGCCTCAGACCCAGTGCTGGTGCACTGTGGGAGCTGAGCGTCAGGCCCCACAGTGTCAGGTGACGTCTCTCTTTGTGCGCTGTACGTAAATTTCAGTCTCTGCCAGGGGTTGACAACACGAGCGCAAAGACAGATCACAAACAATAAAGCCAAACGACCGCAGATATTAACTCCAAACCCTCTTTCAGCTGTGCAAGCAGGGATACAGGTTGCACCAAGGATTTGGGAGGGGTCAGTGTTCCTCCCCCGGCAGCAGATAGATCCCTCGGTGTACGGTTTCACGTACACACTTGGCGACAGAGGGGTTAACAACGCAAAGTGTAGGGACTGAGACAGAAAATACATGGTGGAAAAGGTAACTTTGGAGAAAAGTGCAGCGAAAAATCCGAGCCTGCAGTTCAGTTCGCCCCCTTGGGGGGGAGGGGAGGAGGGGGGGGGGCAGATTTTAACTACAGCCCCAGCAACAGTCTGACTCTCAGCTGCTTTCATATGCACCACTTTGCTTTTTTTTTCTCAGCAACTTCAAAGTGCTATTTATGCAGAAACTGGTTGAATTTCCCTGTCCTCCGTGCCTCCCCAGGGGCAATGTTTTTTTGGAACACGCCTTTTTTGTTACAAAAAAACACAGCATACCCCCCCCCCCCCCCACCACCCCCCACCCCCCTCCTCCTCTTCTTTCTTTCCTGCTTCTTCTTCTCTCTGTCTCTGCAGCTGTGGCCCTCTGAGTTTTAATCCCGCCCCCTCCCTTGAGTGTTGGAACGCCGTCCAACAATTTAACCGCAGCTCTGAAACAATCGAACATCTGTTTGGAGACCAGCCCGGGCAGTGCCTTCCTGTTGGGAGCACACCAGCCGCGGGCTTAACCCCTTCCTTTCCACCGCAACCCCTGACGCTGTCACACAAGGTCCCTCTGTCCCCCGCACGGGAAGCACACATGGCTACAGTCCTCCTGTACCCCTGGCCCTGTGAAACTGCCTCTGTGCTGCTGTTTACAGAGATACAGAAAGAACAACATGGAAACCAGGGTAATAACACAACAGCAACGAAGTAGCAGTGAAAGAAAAAAAAAAAAAAAACAGAACCAGAGAGAAATCTATAGGATGTGAGTAGATCTTTTTAATAGCTGATAATTACAGCAGCAGGCCCTCTGACACAAATTAGAGTCTGGATTCAAGCGAGGGATTTTACATTCAAGCAAAATACAGTAGACATGCTGCTAGCACGTAGTCCTTTGATATACAGAGCAGAAACGCATTTGTTTGGTTCTACTCTCTCTTTCTCACAGTCAGTTGGTAAAGATCCACATGCACTGATAGCACAAGGGACTATTTGGCTTTTTTGCATATCTATAGCTGTTTGTTTTTGTATTTTTTAATTACAGTATTCCTTCTAGGGAGATTTAGCTGGAATGAAATTTATAGTCCAACCCCATCAGTTTGATCTGATTAACGTCCAGATTGCAAAGATAGTCCTCTCTGCCCTAACCTGCTTGCTGCACATTAAGGGAATTTGCAAACCCCAAGTAAATTAAGCAGGTGATTTCCTTCAACAAAAAATAATTTAATCCATCTCATAGTTTAGAACATAAACAATTCTATTTTCTATTGTCAGATTCTGCACCCCATTGAAGTGCGGGTTATTATTTGATACATTCAAATCATAGGAGAGTTTGAGCAAAAGACTCGGGAGAAAACGAACAACATTTTTCAAGTTCTAAGGGGAAAGTATGGGTGTCTGTACTTTTGTAGCAATATTACATTACGTTGTTGCCATTTATACAGCTGGATATTTATTGAGGCAATTCTGGGTTAAGTAACTTGCCCAAGGATACAACAGCAGTGCCCCAGCAGGGGGGATCGAACTGGCAACCCTTCAGTCCTACGCCTTGCCGCTATGCTACTCTGCCACCCCAATATGCAGATTTTAATACTATAAACACTAAATGCAGACTTGCATACAGACGCTTAGAGGCTTAGAGTGAACAGGGGGCTCACGATGCCGTCAAAGCGGAGCAGGAACTACACGCATAGCTGCAAGCCGCTGCATTCAGATTGTGAATGGCAGTTCAAGTTCACAGCTGCAGATAGAAGAAGGGGAGGAGGTGTGGTATGCGCCCGCAGCAATGACCCTCACAGTCCCGTCAGCCCCGGGGCCCGGCCCTCCTCCTCCCAGGCAGGGAATACGGCGCTACCCTGACGGGAGTTCACCGAACTGAACCGCGCTGGGGGTCACAGGGTGCACGGCTAGGTGAGACGCGCCCCAAACGAGGTCCTCTCCGAGGCCCTACCCCTCCCCGCCATGTTCCCGAGTTCACAACCCCTGCCCCCCCTCCCCCTCCCCTCCCCTGCCCCCTAAAGACATGCATGCATACATAAATGACAAAACAAACTCGTTCGACACATGTAGTAAAGGTCTGCAGCTTACCCGGGGTTAGGTGTCAAAGCCATGCAAAATACATGAAACCTGTACATGCTCTTTGCTTTGTCTACACGGTCAGCAGAGGATCATCTTGTCAACAGCAGAAACGCTGGAAACAATAACAACCTGTGCCAGTGAAAATGTCTGCCGGCACAGCACCACTGTTCAGCCCTGCTGAATCTGCTTTAGACCAGAACATGTTTCAACGTCAGCTGATTATCACATGTCACATGTTTTAATTGAAATTAAAATATTAAATGGAGTGCTGGCATCCGAACATAAAGAAGGCAACATGGGTTGTGTTCCCAATGGCCAAAGGAACATTACTACTCAATGCTGTGAGATGTTATGATAAATGTATGAAATATATATCTGCTGCTGAATAAAACCTCAGATTGAGACCTGTTGCTGGTGTAATGTGAGTGCAGATAGCTCTGTGTAGAGGTCACATCGATGCCCTGTTATGTTACTGACCTTTCAGGGCTACTTCCTCTGATTCAGGCTTTGCACTATGAAACCCGGCCTTAAAACACACTTTTGCAAGGATGGACTTTTATCTTTCTTCATCACTCCTGGGTCAGCGCTCGAGCAATGGATCATTCTTCATCCGCTTTCTCTTCCTAACTATAATTTGACTCGTTAACAGGGAACTTTGCAGGAATATTTCCAGCGCACAGCCCAAAGAGGCAGCTGGGGGGGCATAAAGAACAAGAAATGCAGGCGACATGTGATCAGCCATCTGACTGAAATGTCTATTTAATAATTCAAAATAGTCATCCCTGCTTATTTCTTGGGGGACTTAAGTGCAGTGGAGATCAATGTAGGCAGCGGTCGATCTTCCGGGGCTTGGCTGCGGTTTGGTCAGGTCATCTGCTGTGCACCGTGTCAGCACAGTCCTGTTCAGTCAGTATGATTGACAGATGGCCTGCCCTCTCCCCATGCCAAAACTGACTCTATCAGTCATTCTCAACCCTCAAAGCATGGATATGGCTAACACATGGGTTCACACTAGAGCCACACTGAACACGCCTTTGTAACATTTATGCTAAATGAGGCAGATGTCTGATGAACCGCCTTCATCAGTAAATTGGTGTTTAGATTTTTTTACAATGTAAAACAATCTTTTAAAATGGAGTTTCTTAAATTCTTATGAGCCCACTTCCTCTGACCTTGTTTATAACCTGTAGGCTCGAATAAGAGCACAGGCCTCGAAACACTGAAACTTTAATGTCAAGCGCGACACAGGGAGATGGACATCTACCGTAGCCACAGTGACTGCAATCAATGGCTACTGATGGTGCTGTGAAGCCATGAACGCGTCCCACTCGAAATAAGACACACAGGAGGGATGTGTGGCATGCAGTGCCAATTGCAGAGGAAAACAAAGTTCACAAAAAGCGTAATATACGTTTATTTTTTAACGTTTATACGTTAATTTAGATGAGTGAGGCCTTACAGTGCTCGTTACTAGAACAGAGAGAGAGAGAGAGAGAGATAGAGAGACGAGCGTGTAAAGAATGTCTGATGTGATTAAGTCAGTGCTGCATTAGAGCTATAAAAAAAGACATCGTTTTCAGCTCTGTTTTGTGGTTCGCATTGATCCTCTAATTGGGGATGAAGTGGGGAAAATGGATGGGCCGTTATTTCATTTCCATTATTAGGCACCTCCCGGACTGTGTCTATTTGCGTTGATCCTCTCTGGAGAAAAAAGCATTATGGAATGAAAGTCTGAATTCCCTCGCCGCATCCGGATAAACGCAAATAACCAACAAGCCATGCAAATATTGATTTATTGTTCTCCGCGGAAGGGACGGCGAGGGCTGGAGGAACGAGTGGGGAGCGAGAGAGAGGGGTGCGGAATCGCTCGGGGAGCTCGCAGTGACGGGCCCGCTGTGGAAAAGGTGAACTTCCCTCCCGACACGTTTAACAGGTATGCGGGTCCGTGCTTCTCCCCGTCTCTCCGTAGGAAGTGTGGAATGTTAACTGGCTCCAGATGCAGAAAGGTGAGAGGGGGAGGCACCGGGCTAATGCAGGCGTAGTCTCACCCCATCGGAATCCAACAGGATGATTTCCATTTCAATGTGGATTTGCACGCCTACGCAGGAGTTTAAAAAAAAAAAATGCCTGGCAAGACAACGAGAAAGAGCGCGATTTCTGCACCTCACCGGGCTCGAGAGAGACACCTAAATGCAACTGTGCAACTTGGAATGGGAAGAGAAAGAGAGAGATGGAAGTCAATGGAAGTGTTACTGTAATAAGCCGCTCTTAACAGGAATTCCCCACAGCAAATAGCAACACCTGGTGGACAGGTGTTGAAAGAACTACTGCCTGTGTTCAGGTTTCTTTTCGCTTCTTTTTATTTTCTGTGTATTGATATGGGTCCATATTCTGACCTGGCTTATGCATGTATAAATGGCATTTTCTGTATATTTTAAACTAATATAGCATGTAATGTTCTAACACCATTCAAAGTCGGCACTTTGGCATGGTTAAAGAGTGGGTGTGCCTAGTACTGCCTTCAAAGTAGATTCCAGTTGTGACTCAGAGTAGATCTTCATTCCATGGAAAGGATTCTGAAATGTTTAATAACTCACTGAAAGAAAACTGTGCCATTAGAGGGATCATGAAAGCTACCAGATAAACTCTATATGAAATTTAGCTTTTTAACAAGGGTCTCTTCAGTGTAGGAATACATTTGAACTCTGTTTAGTACTCTGCACAACACAACCATATTCTGTTTTTTTTTGTACATGTCATAGTGAAAGGCATCCATTAACAATGTACCTACTCAAAAATTAAATATCTACACCAATAAGGTACAGTCAAATGACATTCAATACTGGTCCATGGGGCAATCAATCTATTGATCGCTGCCTGTTAAATTGTATTGAAAACAAGCTAAGCAAATGCTGTATTTTCATTGGGAATGTGTACAAATACTGTTGCCTCTTTGAAAATTAGAGTACACATATAGACTCAAGGTTCCCTCGTCTAGTTAACGTGCTGTTCCACAGCAATGGAATATGTCTGGATACTATGTATGGAAAATGGTCTTGTTTTTCCCTCCATTCACAGTCTTTGCCTGTGGTCAACATCCAGTAAGTAATTAGTATGATGGTAGAGAGGGGAAAAAACAGGTGAGGAGGGTTTTTCAGCAAGTTTGAGTTTATGATATTTCTATCTTTCAGAAACATAACGAAACAATGCTCATGTTTCAGGGTATCAGAAAGTATTTGCTGCTTCCATGTTGAATGACACGTTAAAAGAACAATCACAGTTAATGCTGAATGATATGTTACATTGTTTATTTAATTCACCACTTCTTTTTATCCTTGATGACAAACAGCCATACAGCCTGCTTTTTTCCCACATTATCCATCTCAACATTCACCGAAGTAATGTAGGCTAAGCACCACATTCAAAGGTAGGCTGAACTGGCTCATTCTGTATTTAATCCTACTACCTTTCGGTTAAAAGCTCAGTTACCTCACCACTACACTCAACTGCCACAGCATGGCTGCCACACGATTGAGTGTAGATTACAATACTCCAAAATTCATTTTCAATTAGAGAAGGACACTCATCCTTCATCGAAAGTCTACAGCTAGAGCTAGAGTAACACTCCATTTCTATTCCTTTAAGCAAGGGAGCAAAAAATGCCTTTTTGTGAATTCCAAACAGCGTATGATAGGATCCAGAGATCCAGTTTCGCCATGGGTTTTTATTCCCATCTGTGTGGAAATGCCCTATGTTTTGAAATTTCGCCGTCCCCTTTTGTTATCATAAATTATGGACGGGTGCCTCCTGCCTGGCCGATGTTAGAGCAGGGCCTGTACGCCAAGGCAGGGCACCGGCCAGGCCTGCGGCCTTATTCCACAGGCCGCTCCCCTGCAGGGCTTTTGAATAAAAGTCCCATTTATCCATTTATGGAAAAAAAAAGATTATGATATCTCATGCAATCCCATATGAACACAATGGAGATTGAAACCACATTTTTGGCAGCCAGTGCCCTGTCCATGACAGAGCGAGTACCCCCCACACATCACCCCCCATCACCTCCCAGCACCCCCTGCCAAACAGCCCCCAGCCCTTCGCCCCCCACCCCCCCCAACTCCACCCTCCCCAGGCCTCCCTCCCTCTCCTCGGCTCTCTGCCGAACTCCGCTGCCTGGTAGACAGCTGAAAGCGCTCCCTCATCACTCACACGGTTCCGTCCATCACTGCCACCCTCTCCCAGTCAGCGGTGCTCAAGGCCACCGTGCCTGGCAGGGGGGCGGTGGGGCGGGGGAGTGAGGCGGGGGGAGACACCTGCCACGCCGCTAACCGCCCTGCTGTCGCACCGCGCGGCTGTGCGCCGCAGAAGACAAGCACGCCAGCCGCTCGGGGCCCGCGTCGGGCTTCCCTAATCCTAACACGCTTTCCCTCCTCCGCTCAGAGTCTGTCCCGGCCCCTCCGTTTCACGTACACCCCCGTGTGCATGTGAATTACAACCGGCCAGATGGCGCATTATAATCCACCATCCTCTTAGCCGCTAAACTGCAATTCCTTGGGAAACTTCGGCCGAGTTTACGTTGCCGATATTAAAAGGGTCGATTTAATCCGCGCTGCTCTGCCAAATGTCAGACTACAGCCAAACAACCATTGCGCAGAATGCTTCAACGGGAGATTTCTGGTATCTTCGGAATTAATCTCGGCTTGCATCCCCTTGCACAGATGTCGACAACGTGAGAGATCGATATCCATCGGATACTCAAAGCAAACTCTCATCCGAGGATAGCACTTTGTAACTGCATTGCTAACGTGATGCTCGGGCACGTAATAGAGTAATCAGGAAGTTTAATTGGCCAAGCCTGTCATCACTAAAATGAGACTAGTCGAGGTCTTATTTTATATTGCAGTTAAGAAAAAAACGTCTGTATAAACATAACATGGAAAGTCCAATAAGTTCGATAACAATACATCGTTGTCATTTAGCAGACAATACAATTTTTATATGTCCTCCGTTTAAAAAGCGGAATAATTTTGAGCCGACAATAATGGTAATGGCAATGTTTCTATTTCCTCATTCATCTTTGAATTTGTGGCTCCTCTACAGTTATACTCACCACATAAGCTTGGAAGTGTAGTTTATCGCATGGTTTTGGCGCAGTATTTAATAATACTTACGTGTGGCAAACAGAGGTGTTGTGAAATGTGACATGCCCTCCTGTTGTCACTCAGAAACAACTCGAGAGGAATGTGGGCTCAAGGTAATGCAAAAACAACCTGCGATGTCCTGAGATTAAACGTATGTAACTATAGAATAGAATAGAATAGAATAGAATAGGCTTTATTGTCATTGCACAGTGGGGGTGCAACGAAATTGTGGAATTTATGCTTTGTGAATGCAATTTCAGGAGAAAAGGGAATTGCTTGCATGCCAAAGCAGAGGGAATTATCACTCCACATTAATATTTATTGAAAAGCAATACACTAATATTTTTACCGTAAAAAGTATCTTAATTCCTTGGGCATAGGGCAGTCTTCACAGAAGGTCAGAAGAATCGTTTAGAGACCTATCCTTTCATATCCAGCAAGAGTGTGTAGCTTTTGGAAAGAGTCACATCATGAGTCATCTTTGGTTACTGACACCAGTGCTTTCATTTCATGGCAAGCTGAACTGGCTCAAGGTTACTACCAGTGCTAGTACCACACCTCAACAAAAATCCTCAGAATGCAGATCGGCGAGAGAACACAGATATCTGAATTGTGAGAGAGTGTGAATGAAAGCAGGGTTGGTGTTAAGATCCACATTTGCGCCTTCCTTTTCAATGTCTTTGTTTTCAGATGTAAACCAAGAAATAAAGACTCTGAAGACTTTGAAGGCCGCAATCTCCACTTCAGGGAGGGAACGGTGCCCAGTAAATTTTACAGCCATCGCTCTGCCTCATTATGTGAGTTTATTCCTTTTAACAACTGAAATGTAATCTCTGTCCAGTCCTATGACAGACATTTTTGTGTCTCCAAACAGCTTGCAAAATATGTGTGGAATGCAAAAAAAAAAAAGAGGAAACATGATTGTTACCACATAGGGGTGTACAGTATCTGTGTCCGATTTGGAGGCTATTAATTATTTATTGTGACAGGTAGTGCAATATACGTGCAGCCAGAGGGGTCTGTTTAAAAAATATCCCGATGTCATGTAAACGGTCAGCTTGGGATTTATGGTTACATATACAGATTTACATATGTTAGCGATAACTCCGGTTCCCTGCCATCTGATTTCCCTGACACATCTGGAGTCTGTTTGCCTTCGACGTCTCCCCTGGCTGTGGAGCTACATGGGCTTTTTTGTGTGTCTTGTAACCCCCCCCCCCCAGTAAACAGGCCTTCACTTCTCCCTGTTGCTGAGTACAAGAGAGAAAAAGCTGAAAAAAGAAATCTGGTTTAGATTTAAAAGCTGAACGATAGTGGTGTGGAGTAGCCCCATTTTAAAATGTAGGAAGGGGGAAGAGGATCCAGACACAAGTATACAAAGAATGCTGACAGTGCCCCCAATTTGAGGTTTAAAGCAGTCCAGTTTTAACAGTTCCATCCTTAATGTAAGAGAATGCACCGCATTTCATGCACTGATAATGTAGGTAGTACATGATATACAGGATAATGCACTGTACATCATACACTAATCACATATATGCAGGAGAATGCATAGTATACTGCATACAGATCACACATATCATTGGGATTTTGCAGACACACTTTTTCAGAATGACTTGCGTACGTTACCATTTTTACAGCTGGATATTTATTGAGGCAGTTCTGGGTTAAGTACCATGCCCAAGGGTCCAGGAGCAGTGTCACAGTAGGGAATCAAACCAGCGACCTTTTGGTTACAAGCCCTGCTCCTTACCACCATGCTACACTCCCACCTATGTCTGCAGGAGAATGCAATGTATATCATACATTGATACTGATTATATATATGCAGGTGATTGCACTTTATATTGTACACTGATCTTACATATGCAGGTGAATGCACTATATATTGTATACTGATCATATATATGTACAGCACAATGCACTGTATGTCTTATACAGATAAATAAATGCAGGATATGCATAGCATATTGTATACCGAAACGATCTTTGAAATGTAGGAATGCAGCATCTCTTCATCTCCCCAGATACTGCAGATTTGCCGAGATACACAAGGAGAAACAACTGAAAATGGAATCACACGCTCACAAAATCCAGCCTGATCGTGTGATCGTTGATGTGTATGCGAGTATCTGTGTGTGTGTGTGTGTGTGTGTGTGTGCGCGCGCATGAGTGTGTGAGCGTGTGTGTGTGAGTGTGTGAGGAAAAGTGGGTCAGCATGTCTCACGGATAGCTGCAGCAGAGAAGGCCACCCACGCCCCGGCAACGCTGTCTCCGAGCAGGATGAGAGAGCAGTAAGGTGTTTGGGGGGGGACGATTGCGAAACGTGTGAGTCAGAGGCTGCCGAAGGCTGCGAACATAAAGCGTTCACGCCGCCGGGACCATCAGGGCGCACCGGCACGCAAGCTGGCAGAGCGATCGGGGGGGGGCAGGACCTCCTCCCACGCTCCCCCCCCCCCCCCCCGAGCGCAGCTCCAAAACGCCATGCTCTCATCTCCCAGAGAAAAATCTCCTCCGCTCCTCTCCAGCTTCACCCGCTTGCGACGCCGTCAGGAGGGGGGGGGGGGGGGGGGGGGGGCGCCGGGTTTAGCTGTAAGACGTCTGCGTCTGCCGGTGGGGGGGGGGGGGGGGAGTGGCGGGGGGAAAGGGAGGCGTTTTACATCACCGAGACGGCCTGCAGAGAAATTCGCAAACCGTGACGGCAGGCAAGCGTCTCAGGCAGCATGAAGAGGTTCCCACAGCCCACTTCAGTAAGCAGGTACTTGACGGATGACTGACCGCATCCAGGCCCACAATGCGCATTATGCCTATGCGCGGCCGGGACACAGCGGCGGGGAGAGAGATTAGGAGCGCAGCACCAGGGTGTGAGGAGGAGAGCGCTCGCGGTGCGCATCAATCCCAGCTCCCACCGTGCCAGCCACGCCTTCCCCACACCCCCAACCCCACACCCACCCGCTACCATACCAGCCTGCCTGAATGGCACAAGGGTCGGAGGCTCCATTATTCCACACTGAGAAGCAGCAGGAAGACAAATCAGGCAAATCTTTTTTTGTTTGAGTGTGTGTGTGTGTGTGTTGTGCTTCCACCCACCCTGATCCAGTCATCGCAGATAATAGAGCAGGGTCGCTTTGTGAATGGGCGGGCGATGCCCCCTCCCCTCCCCGCCTCTGCCAGACTCCGGCCCCCTCTACCTGTCTGGCTGCGCATTAATAACTGCGTCCCCTCATTCAGAACGAATCTATAAAACCGTGGAGCCGCGGCCCCCGCCCCCCCCAGAGAGGCAGCAAACCGCTTCCACATGTGTTTTTTCCATATCCCGCTGCTATTCTGGAATTTCGTTTATGTACATTGTCAAACTTCTCACAGTGTGAGAATAAAGAAAGCAAAGCAATTATGGGCTGTGGGGGGGGCGTGGGGATGGGGGTGGGGAGGGGGGGTGAAGTGGAGAGGGTGCAGGGTTAGTGTGGTCTGTAGAGAGGATTAACCCTCCCTTCCTCGTTACCTACAGCAGGATCCAGGGGCCGGTCACAGAGCCAGGGCGCTGTCGGCGGAGCGGAGCCGTTCACACGGGAAGAGGAGCGTCCTGTACACTGCGGCTTCCTGCTGGAGGACTGACAGCCACCCCCCCCCCGCCTCCCAACAGCCCAGCCCCGCCCCCCCCAGCACCGCCCACGCCTCCCGTGCCCCTGCTGTCCCGGGGTCCTGAGAATTTTAATGTGGAAACTTCTCCTGCGCGGGAGAGAGAGAGAGAGAGAGAGAGAACACGGCCCTTCTGATCAGCCACTCAGAGGGGCTGTATGCACAGCCTGTTCCTGTGCAAGACACGAAACACAATCATACAACGTATTACAGAGCAAATAACGCATATCAGCGAGGGCTTTGTTTAAAGGCAACCCTCACTATTTGTATATCCAGTGTATAAAATATGTGTACATTTGCACATATAAACAAAGCGTGACTTCCATAAACTGTTTTGTATGTCTGTTTCAGCATAATAAAATCTGCGATCATTTGGTGGCGGATTCATTCGGCGCAAGTTAAATAATTCGCTGCTTAGAAAAATGCCACAGAAAAAAATTTGTGCGATTTTTTCCCTTGTGTGGCCTGACCCCAGGAAAGACCAGACGTTTGCACATATGATGGCTGTCAGAAGAGAGGCCGTTTCCTGCAGAAGAGCGCTGTCAGGATGTGTCAGTGCACTGGGAACCCTGGGGCACTCGTGTCTCCTCCGATCCCGTCAGCCGGACCAGTCCCGTCTCACGGACCTGGGGAGGTGAGGGCCACGACACCGGCAGCCTCCTCCGGGACCGGTCGTCCCTGGGGCCCACTGGGGACTCGCCGGGGGGGGGGGGTCGCCAGGCTGAACCCCTCCACACAGCTATCGCTGACACCCCTCCCAGCTCCAGCACACAGCTGCCAAAAGACCACACGCTGGCCGCATCTCCCAGTCAGGCGCGCGCACACACACAGACACACACACACACACGCTGCACACACACGCACTGCACTCACACACACACACACACACACACACACACACACACACAGACACACACACGCTGCACACACACGCACTGCACTCACACACACACACACACACACACGCTGCACTCGCACATGAGAAAATATTTACATTCGTGAAAGAGAGAGTCTATGCAGCATATCCCAATAAATTCCCTCCAGTGATCTTAGACTAAATACTGCTCCGAAACGCATAGAGCACTTATAAATACTCATTTGTAACCGCCCCTGAGCAGACACAGAGCTGGGGGTGGGGTGCTGATAGGCCCCCCTGGTTGCCTCACAGTGAACTCTTTGGATGGGGTGGAATGTGCAGGGGAAGGAGGGTGGGGGGGGGGGGGGACTCCAGATGTGAGAATCTTGGCTGTGCTCTGGAGGAGGGGCTGGATGCTAACCTTTCGGAGAGGAAGCACAGGACGGTCTCCGCCCCCCAGGGCAGCTTCAGAGCCCACATCGGGGAGGGGGGGTGTGGGGGGGCGGAGAGGGGAGCGTGGAGCGCTGCATTCTCCTCCAGGCTATAATTAGCCACCCCCCAATTTAACCCCCATCAGAGTTATCATGTCAAAGTCCTGGGAGCCGCTGCAGCCATGGCGGGGAGGAAGCCTTCGCCTTTTAAAAACAGATGTGGCTTCCAGGTCCTTAAAGAGCCCCGCTTCCTTCCCCCCCCTCTCGGCTCTGCTGGACCCGCACAGAGGCCAACGGCCACCTCAGAGTGGGACACTGTGTTGGAGGAAGCTGCTCAAAAAAGCACACAAAGCATGTCAATCTGTCCCAGGCCAGCTCACAGATCAGACTCCGAGCAAGGTGCTGTACCCTGCAGAAAAACAAATCACATGTTCAGATACACAAGAAAGTCATATGTACAAATGCAAAAATGTGCACTTTGAGGGACCTGTATTTAGTGTATGACAATCAAATAAACATTGTACATTGAAAAATTATTGACAGTTTCAATTATTGAATTCATTCCAGTTGAGGAAATTAAGTGCTGGCTAAAACATCATCATACCATCATACCTAGAATCATCTATGGGTGGTCACGTTTCAGAGTTTAACATTTTTAAATTCATCTAATGTTTTTTTCCTCTTCTTTCCTCTTCTTTTTCATTTCCTTTCTGCCACCATGAGGCCCGAGTGTCAGATCCTAGCCCTGACTACAATGTTTTAAATGCACTGCAAAATGATCACTGTTTTTATAATTATTGTTATTATAATAGTATTCTACTACTACTACTACTACAACTACTTCTTCTACAAAAAAAGTGCTGCCAATAATTAAGTAGGAAGAAGAATTAGGCCATCATCAGTATGAAAATCAGTGAGTAGGTTATGAAAGATAAAGAGAGAACTGGTGGAATCTGCAGGAGGCGTGAGGGGAGGCCGTTGCAGAGAGAGGAGCTCTTTCTGTTTTTGAGAGAAAGGGAAGTAAAGAAACGGTGCTCATCTGTAGTGTAGCGGGATCAAGATTCCGTTTTTTTTTTTTTTAGGTGGGTGTACTGAAAGTTTATTGATGAGTCAGGAAATCAGAGGAAGTCAGGGCATGAGATCAGTGAAAAAAAACTAGGTGAAGATGAGCAGATATGAAATCCTGAAACAAAAGAAGGCGGCTCACAATTTTGATACAGAGAGCAGAACTGGTTTCTCAACTCACTTCCTGTATCTAGAGTAAATACAACTCTCTGAATACATCTGTTGAAATTCAACATAAAAACAAAGTATAGAAATGCCACATATCAACCTTTCACACATCCACCTCATCCAAATACCCTGTTTCGTTCATGTGAAACACCGCCTATATTTATAACATCATCAAGAGTGCAAAGATTTAAAATGGTGGTTGAAAGAAACGAGTTGAGTTTTCTGTGTACGGAGAAGAAAAAAACCTTGAAATACTTTTTCTGTGGAAAAGGGAGTGGCTGGGGATGATACATCTCATGACACTGACACAGGAAAGAGCGCGCCCGGGTCTACATCAAAGAGCCAGCAGCTGGTGGAAGAGAAAGCTGCGCTTGCTTTCTAACAGCTTCTGGGCTCGTCAGCAGCAGAGAGTGCTGAGAGGAGCACAGAACCAACAGTTGGACCGAGATGTGTTTTAAACGGTTTGCGCAAATAGGAGACCAGGACGTTCCAGTTTCAGGAGCAATGACGTGTGAGAAGGCCAAGGCATTCCACTGCTTGTTGGATGGAAATTCGAAGCTCGTCCGCTTGATGACTGCAATAGCAACTCAGATGTGCTGCCGCAAACAAACTCTCTTTAAGGATTATACCAAAGGTCCAACACATTAATGGAGCACAGTTTAAGAGTTGGTTTCACACATGATTAATGGCAATGTACTATTCCCTCATCTACGGTTGTGAATTCTGCATTATACACAGTAACGGTGTAAAATGTTTCACCAAACTAATATGAGTCAATGTGAATAAAACTAAGCACTGTTTTTGAAATGACACCATGTTCAATAAATACCTCTTGTTGTTCGTAACATTTACACATGTAAGCTGTGTAATAAACAATTATATTCAATCATCTTCAATTACCAAAATTCCTGCTTGTCTGTCCTACCTCTGGATCCAACAAGGTCAGACAAGTGAAGGATTACTGTCATTAACAGTGCTGTATTTGAGGTAATATTTCTTCTGGTGGGTAGCCAGTGGTATAAACTATGACGAGCTGTCTGGTTCCTGAAAAATACACACCTCTTCTGGAGCGGCTAACAACCTTTGGCATGGTCTTGGGCTGAGTCACTTCAAGGCTCCTGTATATATTATAGAACCTGCGTGAATCGTAACAGTCTACACCTCACACATAAAAGCATACTGCATCTAAAAAATATTTAAATATGCATAGTTTGCAATATGGAATTGACCACACACACAGGGATGCGCGCACACACACACATGCACGTGCACACGCACGTGCACACACACACACACACACGCACAAAAATTATTCCTCACTTAATATCTATGAGATAGCACACTGTTGTAATATCAACAAAGCCCTTGCATAGGTCACTGTCCTGTTCTCTGAGTGCCTCTTAATTCTGATGAGAAACAGCATGATGACCCATAGCAGACCCGAGCAGACCTCTATGCTAAATCTGCTCATAATCGTCACGAAATCAAAAAGCGAAAAAGACTCTTGTTGTTCATGAATGCCACTGAGTTACACTGCCTGACACCACTGCTGCGTCCGGCAAAATAAATGTATTTTTAAGAGGGTTTCCTAAGCCTGCTTTGCCATTTGGATATATCTGGCTATGACATTTCCACACACCCCCCACCCCCTCCACCCCCCCACCCCCCCCAATGAAATAAAAAAACCCTTTTCATCATATGACTAAGGTAAGGAGAACGTATGGAAAGCCTGCTTCTCCTGGGTGACTGAAATTACAGCGTTATGAGTCCAGGAATGCGTCACCCGGGACCGAGCTGTTGAATGAGACTAGCAGCCACTGTTACGGACTGTTATGGCAACATCACATTGGATCTGTTTAGACTACGCTGGGTGAGCAGTGAGGTAATGCATATGATGTAACTTCAGGGAAAAAGGTGTTGGGGGGGTGTGTGTGGTGGTGGTGGTGGGGGGGGGGGGGGGGGGGGGCATGGCTGTTGTAACGTCAGTGAAAGGGGGTGACATTAGGACTGAAGAACTGCTTAACAGACAAGTACCCCTGGAGCCCCTGCCGCGTGTGGAGTCTGGGTGAATGTGGGGAGACCTCGTCATCGCAGTGCGCAGACCCCAGAAGCGCCTCGTTACTGCACATATGCAACAAACGCACATCATGTGCACGTGCCCCCATGCATGTATGAGCTTACACATACGCATATAAATGCATATACGGATGCGTACACAACACTGGCTCCAGCCGGACAGCTGGAGTGTCACTCACACAAACTGTGCAAGCCCAACAATTCACAAGGCCAACAGAGATGCTCTAAAGGTCACGAATGTATAGCTCATTGGTGTAGAGATCACAGAGATTGCGGAAAGGAACAAGCGGCCTTTAAGGGAGCTACTGTATGGCACCTCATGAAATGAACTGGTATTAAATGGGTCAATGGTTTTACGTTGAGTCACAAGGATTGGCTAATGCGCAAGTGATTGATTCACCCAAGAGAAAACTCCAGCGCGCGAATGTGTTCTGACAGTGGAAGCATCATAAGGCTGTTCTATCAGCCATAGAGCATGAGAAAAACTGGCCTTTTAAGCTTGTTTACAGTCAACCATTCTTTTACGCAGGGACAAGGTAGAGCTGTGGGGAGAAATTCTGCAGAAAACACTACCAACAAGTTCATGTGATAAGAGCAGGCAAACAAATTACTGTAGTGAAACTCTGACTTCCCTCTGTCTGTCTTATATGCTTTCCTTTTTTATTTCACCTCCTCTCCCTCTTCTTCCACCCCTTTTTCGTGTCTCCCTCTGTATGCCTTTCTTAAACGCTTGTCTTTCCTCATCTCTCCTTCTCTCTCTTCCTCTCACCTCTCTCTCTCTCATGTGTCTTTCTTTCTGTCTCCCTCTCTCCGTCTTTTCTCTTCCTTCTCCTTCTCTGCCTGCACAAGAGAACACTTGCGCATGGGTGTGCCCCGCTCTTTTTACAGGCAGGGACGTTTCTGTAATCGCTTGTTTAAGGATAATAACAGGGGGAGGCTCTCTGAGGAGCCCCACCGCAAACACGAGTCCGCAGAGAGGAGCGGCGCTGCGCGGCTCGGCTCGGCGCGGCGCGGGCAGACTAGTAATTAAGGCTTTATTTTCCTCGAGATGGAAGAGCAGCTGCACGCCTCACCTGTGCAGGGTGATGTTTATTTGCGCACCCATCCGCCCGCCCCCCCCCCCCCACCAACCCCCTGCCCGCCCGACGCATTGGCGGGGCAAGAACATTTATTTTAATGGAGCATAAACTGTACCTAGAGCATGCTGCAGGCTCTAAAGAGGGAGACCTCGGCCGCAGCCACGCTGGAATTTGGGGGGGGGGGGGGAGTGGGGGGGTTGCGTTGCTAAGGCACCCGGGTCTCCAAACAGCCACAAGTATTTTTAAAGATCCAAATCACTCAATGAATTCTGTTGCCGTATAAACATCCAGAGAAGGGAGCTTTGCAACTCAAGTGCTGACTTTCCCTTTGCTGTGGGCTAGGACTGGAGAAAGCTCTTTTTTATTTATTTATTTATTTTTTACACAATCAGGGGCCATTTTGCCTTTCCTCTACATGATAGCTTATAAATTCAAAGGTATGACGTACATGTGCATGTTTCTGAGATTACAGGAAATAACACAACTGTGAGATATGTGGAGAAACAGACAGAACCAATCACACTGTAGTTTGACATATTGCACATTATTCAGGAAAATGGCTGAATTTTGCTTTTTTTTGGCAAAGCACTTTCATTTATACTGCATATCTCAGCAGTGCCTTCACCATGCTATAGCATTTCTCTGCTTGGACTACTTTAATATCTACCTAATGCAAGTAAAGTGAGACAGTTGTCAATTACACAAACAATATGTCATATTAGTGGTGCATGTGACAAGTGAATAAATGACATTGAATCAAGTGACAACTTGAATAACAAGGTATAATTACAATATTGTATAATATTGTAATTAGTATAAGGTATAATTACAAAGCATTATATATACTACATAAGCATTCAATTGGTGTTGTACTGTGTGTTTGTAGATGTGGGACAACATTCCTGTTCACTAGATAAATCTAATTGAATGGCATCAAAGGTAGCTATCATTAGTCTGCCAGCCACTTTGAATCATTTTGTTTTATGGTAATAAATCCAAAAGGCTTTTTTTTTGCTCCAACCTGAGTCTTCCCAATGGGAGTATATCTAAGAAAAGAGATCGGGTCGGAACCTCCAGCAAAAGTGTGTTTTGACCCCTGATGGAGGTACGATATTCAGCTATCCATTATTACTCACAGGAAACTGCCTTTATTGCTGTTTGGTTTTAGCAGTTGAAGATCAATATCAGACGTCATTCAGACCACTGAAAAGCATTGATTATAAGCTTTCAAAAGGTATGTGATGTATGTGATATAATTGTATGGATATTGCTTCAGGATAAGAAATACAAGAAACATATGAAAGGCCGAGTATGCCTATACTGTGGCCACACGCAGACAAGATAGGTATCTCCATACAGCCGACACCCAGCCATATCCTGTAAAGATATGCAATGATTCATCTGCATAGATGTGGCGAACCAGATTCCGCTCCACATATATATTCTGTTGAGCGTCTTTTGCCAAATATTTACGTTCTGCATTACGGTGTATTATCTAGAACTCTGAACTCGACAATCTGTTCAAACAGGAGCAAACCGCACAAGACACGCCGTGCCAAGACTGCCATGCTGCGATCCGTTAAAGCGGAACGAGGTGGCGGCCGGCAGCGGCGTGCGCTCCCCTTCCCTTCAGCGCTGAAAGAGTTAAAGTTGCTGTTGGTCCAACAGCTGCGCTGGGATCTATGGGTAGAACAATGCTCTGTGCTGCAACAGGCAGGAGTCATTGCACAGGGAGGCAGATTTATGCTCATTCGGTATTGTAATGCTGTTGGATCGAGTTCAGGAGTCCTCTCCAGGATTTTAAAAGGCAAGGCAGCTTTTGAAAACCGAGAGAGAGAGAGAGAGAGAGAGAGAGAGAGAGAGATGATGAAAGATGGAGAGGGAGGAAAATGCAATCGCTCTGCCTTTCTGGAGGAGCCAGGGTCTTGGAGGGCTCCATTGTTTCTGCCCTGCTCTCCCCTGGTGGTTGGCAGCCATTGGCGAATGCCATGTGCTCTGTGCTTCTCGGCTGGAAGTCACATCCCTCACGACTGGGGGGCACCGAATGAAAAACAGACAGCACCTTTTGTGCACCAAACAATGAATACCGAAAAAGCACCAAGCACTGCAGCGCGGCCCACACAAGGGAAAGACAAGCGAACCCGAGATGGATGGAGGCAGAGGCTGTCGAACGTCTGAGCTGCACACAACACAGCGATCGGGTCAGGTGACCCTGGGCACCTGCGCGGGGGGGGGGGGTTTGCATCAGGGCGGGTTCACCGCCTGTTCAGCCGTGAGCTCCGCGAGGGAACGCCGCCCTGACACGGTGCCGAGGATCCGACTGGCACAGGGAGATAAAGCGGTGAGCCGCATCGTTCCGGCAGACGCCCGCCGCGTGCGCTGGGCCCGTTCCCCTGCTCCGGTGCTCCTGACCCCGGTCCTCCATCACGCGGCGATGGCTCCCAGCCCGCAGTCCCAGCTGCGCAGCCGAGCGGAGCAGGTGTGTCCTTGCGGTGCTCTGCGCACACGCCCCACGCTCCGCCGCCCCGTTCTCTGCCCTTGAATGCAGAAGGGGGCGCTTATTAATCCCATTATGCAAATGGCAGTGATAAATTTTGCAGTTTTTTTTTTTTTATAATATATATAATTCACGGTGCCTCTGCGGCCTCTACTGGTATTCAATTAAGGCGGAGAGGAGAGCAGGAGAGGGGGCCGCTGCAGCATTCGGGGGGCAGAACCCGCTCTGTCTCAGTTGGTTGACCGCAGGCTATGACAGATTGGCATCCCCTTCACCGTGACCTGGACGGGAACAATTGGCCGGGTCCGGTTCCCCGCGCAGCGCCATGGCAACCCCCGCCTGGCGGCCAGCTGGAGGGGCGGCGAGGGGTCAGGCCGCTGCCGGGGGACGGCTGACAGGCGCTCGCGCTCGGTGGCGGTGACATCTGCAGATTAGTCTCACCTGAGCGGTGCGGCGGGATCTGACTGGGCCAGGGGCCGGTCGTACTCTTTATTCACTGCTCCAGGGAAGCGTGACACCGACTCTGGCTTCAACAACACCCTTCCTGACATTTTGTGGCTGGACTGGTTTTTTTTCTCCAAGGCAGGGGCATTTGAATAGATTTTACATAATAAAAAATTAATATCATAATCATAATAAAATAAAGAAACAATAAAAATAAAAAAATCTAAATCATAATATCAAAAAACGTAATATTCATGATCGATTTTATATTATCTACAGTATTTAATATTCATTTTGCAGTACTTTGGATATCATCATTCAATGTTATACCAATAAATACAGAGGATCTCCAACCTTTAAGGTGAAAACACTCACACACATACTGTACATTGTGCTTCCTAGGACACCTCTTGCTCCACAGAGGAGCAGGAAAATTGTTGAATTATACTGAAGCGTGGTTCAGTTTGGACTGTTTGTTGCAATACCACACTGTGGCTCTGTGTCAGTACGGTGTGAAGATGCTGAGGAGAAACACATTACAGGGGACTGCACACTCAGTGTTGTGACAGTTTAATGCAAGCCTAATGCTGACACAGTTAACAGTACCCCCCACTAATGTGTTGCACTAAAAGGTTGAAGGAGGGCAAGAGATGCTCGTCAACTCAGAATTAATCATACATTGGTTTGCTAAAACCAATGTATGCTGCAACACGGTTTGCGGTTATGTTGTTTATATTAGCTGGTTTTAATGTAGCCATATTCAAGATGGGATGACCACTGCATTACCAGTACCTCCATTTTAATGAAAGGAAGACCTGAATTTCTTAATCACATATGAGCAGACAATTGACACAGACCTGCTATTGGTCTAAAGTCTGGAAACTATATAATTCTGAGAAAATCTGAATGTTGTTGACATTTAGATTTAACAATATAGGAACAAAAAAAATCTTTCTTGCGATGTTAAATTTTCATTTTCTTTCTGAGCCTGAGACCACAGATGAAAGGTACAAAAAGCGCAGTAGAGGATATTACAGGCCCGATACACATTTTATTAAATGAACATTAAATGACCTAACGCATAAAAAAATCAGAACCATCAGAGGAATGTAATGGAGGGTTAGCAGCATGTTTCACTCAAGAAGGCATGTCAACAGGTCAGTGAAGTTTTCTTGGACGGGAACGTTGCGGACGCTGCCAAAGCTATGCATCACCACGCCCCCCAGATTGTCTTTGGGCTCTCATCGCCGGCTTGTGCAACTCCGAAGACCTCCGAACGAGGGAGGCGTGACGGGGGATTGGGATTAGCATTGAACCACTGAACTCTTCAGCCGCCGTCCCTTTGAACCGCGACTGGAGCGCCCCGGAGATTGATCTCGGTTCTGCCCCGAGGATAAGCCCGCGGAACGCCGCGGTCAATAGGACGATCGATAGGACACCCGTTCCGATGCCCGACGTTTCAGGAGGCGGTGTTCGAGGTACCTTCTCCAGCAACTTGACAGACTCGGGGCGGTGTAGCCAGCAGAACCGATTTCAGGACGGTCGGCTCTGCCTTTTGAATTTTGAGAGCTGCTGCTCTTTGCAAAAGGGCGCAGCGGGGTTCTTGGCAACCGCAGTCATGCATTTCAAATCACAGAATGATCACCGAAGATGATGTCTACACTACTAGCAAGGGCTGCCATAGAGAGCAGAACTGAACAGCACTCAGCAATTGATGAGAAATCTATCAGAACGCCCGTTCGCGGTGTTCTGATCAATACGTCTTGATCGTTACTTGTGTCCGACGATGTTGTGTCAATAGATACAAGGATTTATGGGCTCTTTGCAGGGCTTCAGATATCTAGCTGCCCCACATATGTGTCTATATTATAAACTACACTGTAAGCATCTCTCATATCAGCACATCACTGCCAGGGGCTTGTGATTAGCCAATCACAACCTATCCCATCCTGCCCTTGTCAGCCTAGCATCGAAGCTATTTCTGTCCATTCAATACACCATGGAAACCTGAGACACCGGCTGACCAAAAACAGGCAGCAGTGGTGTGAGTAATAATGATTCCTCTAAGTGATTACATTCCCATGATGCAATGCACAGCGATGTAGGATCTCAACAATGCCGTGCTTCAGGATACAGGAGGTCTTACTAATATTTTATGTACTGGGAGGTTTGAAGTATCAGAAAACAGCAGTGGAGGTAGAGATAGTTACAGCATGGCACCCCTCAGTTGCGAATGAAACCATTTCAGGAGTGAAATTGACTGGTTTATTCGATAGCTGTTGTTTTCTTTTGACATGCTTCACAGAGGCGCTGCTGAGAGTATATGACTGTAATGACTCCCGGTTATTCTTCATCTTGTTTGTTGGCCATGGAGAGAGGCCACGCCCAGAGAGAGATAAAGAGAGAGAGGGAGAGAGGCAGTCAGGGTGAACTGACCCAGATGATGGGGTGGGGGGTGGAGGTTTGGGGGGGGGGGGGGGGGGGGTGCAGAGCAGGGATGTGAATCTTCTCCGTGGAGTGCACTCGTCTTGTTCTCTCCCTCCCTCGGAGAGGAGAGGCGTGATGAGCTGTTTTTTTTTTTTTTCCTCCCGCCTGGCACAGCGCACCCAGCTCCACAGATGGTCTTGGTGGTGATTCACACAGCAGCCTTGTCTGTTGCCGGGCAGCGTTGTATGACTTTACAGTTTGGTCTCATTGGAGGAGGATCACTGAAGTTCCACGGCCACCAAGCGCAGAAGGGAAACCAGGTTCTTTGTTACCGGGCAGAACCCATGAGGCTGCATTTCAGTCTGGTGGGAGGTATGCCAGAGATGTGTGCGGTATATCCATATATTACCTCAAACGTGGATATATATGCGGACCTCTTTTATTCTCATCAGAATTCCGTCTTCCGCCAGGGATCAAAAACTGAGGCCTGCCCACAAGGGCTGAAAAGAGGTGAAAGACATTCCTTCCTGCCTTAAAAGATGCAGTGAGGTTCTGTCACAGTCTAATCTTGACATTCACACACCATTATGTGACACATTAAGCGCAGGGGTGATGATTTATTAGTCTGAGGTGAACACGGCTGTCGGGAAGCCTTCCAGCTCCTTAGCGACAGTCAGCCTGTCTGGCTGAGAGCGGGGTGGAAACCGCATAGCTTCCAGGTGCTGCTATACTTCCGGTCTCCTATCCTGGGTCTGCAGGGCCCATTCCAGGGTGAGCCTGGGCCTGTCAGCCAGCAGCATGCTCCTCCTGCAGGTCTGGAGTAGTGGGGAGGGGGGAGGGGAGGTCAGCCGAGTCCCAGGCCCAGAGCTGGGCCTGTGCGATCGAGCCGTCAGTGGACCGGAGCCAGGAGGTGACAGCATCTCATTGCCGTTGTCTCTGGGATCCATAAATCTTGCAGGGCCCTGGATCCGCGCAGGCACCTCTCAGAATGAGCCATTGTTTTCACCCGCACAATCCAACCACAGCTGCCTGATCCTGAAACAGCCTTTCAGGGGCCGCGGAACGCCACGGTGAGGCCAAACGCCGTCAAGCGGACAGACCAAGGCTTGTTTTTAAACCTGCGCTTCACGGGATAGCGCAACGCTACGTAGGGCGCGTGTTTCAGGCGGTGTGCATGCGTGAGCACGAACAGGGATAGTCAGGGGCCGCTTCCCCCCCCCCCCCCCCCCTTTGCTCAAACCTCGCATGCAAAGCCTGTCAGGGTTCCCCTCCAGCTCTGCGTATTTTCGCTATTAGCACATCCTCCGTTTCCATGGCGAATTTGTAAACCGCATCTGCACGCCGCTCCAAGTCCATAGGAGCAGCAGTCTGGAAATTCCACCAGGTGATGTTAACCAAAAACTGGATCCGCAGCAGAGAGCTCGAAGAGGCATGCATTTTCGCCGCACATTTTTTCAATTAAAACTCCTGGCATGTGATTTTTTTTTTTTTTTTTTACATAGTGCTGCAGCTATGTAAACCTGTCATATTTATGTGACTCGCATGCATTAACAACCTGTGAAGTAATACCCACACAAAACAGAGCGGCTCAAGCCGGATGCCAGATTGGGGGGGGGATCGTGTTTACAATTTTAAACGTACAGAACTACTTGGATCTGAGGACAAACACAAACGAGTAAAACAAACAGTAGGTGGAATGTTCTTGTAAATGTTATTTGGTCATTTTGGTGGTTTTTAGTTGATAAGCATATTATACTGCGACCGGACGTTCTTCAGCTGGCTTCTTCTCTTATACAGCTGAGGAAATTCAGGTTAAATATCTTGCCCAAGGGTACCACAGCATGGTCCTACGAGGAAATTTAACCAGTAACATTTTGGCTGCCAGCTCTATTCCTTACTGCTATATCACACTGTAGCGACCAACAAACCCGTCACTTCTTGCACGGAAATGTATACGTTCCTTATTTGTTGAATGAACGAAACACCCTAAGCAAATACCCTGCCTGAAACATAAAACTTAATTATTGCACTCCTGCTTGCCAACCACATAAACCTATATTTAAGATGTACTGATTCCAGAAGTGAAGCTCATTATAGCTCGTTCAGGCAAACAATTAGACAAGTAAAATCAACAGTCAATGACAACTACAACAATTAACTTGTCTGACATGCCTTTGATTGAGTTAAACCTGCTGTTGGTAGATCTGAACTGGAAGACAAAGAGATCCTTCCTTAAACATTTAACAATGTAACAAGCAGCACATTAACAATTAAAAAACAGTTTTTTTTTTTCGGAGGGAACAGGCGAAGGTTCTTCTGCATACATTCCCTGACGTGCAAACGGACAGCAGTGATTCCCCTCCTCCCTCAGCTTTGATGGATTGAAGGTTTAAGCCGAGGAATCACTCTGTCCTGGCCAGTCAGACACAGGGGTTCATGGGTAATTAAAACACAGCTATGAGCTGGTTACTGCTGTCACTCAGTGAGCGTGCTTGGAAGCTGTGTTCTCTTTCTGAGGGAGTTGGCTTCAACCCCCCGCAACTTTCCAATCATGCACCGGGAACTCAAGGAGGGCAAAAAAATTGCACTGACTCCACACCCAGGTCCCTGCATGTAGGGAAATGTGCATGAAAGCAGGGGTATTGTATTACTGCACAAATTGTTAAGGATGGTAGTGTGATGTCGTGGATAGGAAAGCGGGACCTAAAGGGTTGCGGGTTCAGATCCCAAATAGGGCTCTACTATACTACCCTTGGGGACGGTACGCATGAGAAGCTGTTTGCTAACCACCTGATATTTCCCCTTCAGGATATATACAGCTGTATAAATGAATAATAATTTTTTTAAAAAGCAAACTATAGATAAGGATGTGTGCTTAGCAAATAAATAATGTAAAGTAATTATCATGACTTTCAAATGCAGATGGCGGGCCTCCGCATTCTCTCCCTGCTTTAAGCAGGCATATCATTTGGGAAAAGAACACTCGCGCTCTGGAGAACACTTTGAGCTGTGTTTGCCCTTCCTGCGCCTGCTCAATCCCCCCCTCCCACCCCCCATTCAGACCCCCCCCCCCCCCCACCCCGTATTCCTCCGGCGGCTGTCTGGGACAGATTATGCTGGCCCGTGTCCAAGCCAGTGCCAGACCTCTCTGGATGTTCGCTGATCAACAGAGCGTTCTTTGTGCTGAAATGACAAACCACAAAGTCAAGCCAACATCTGCAAGAGAAGGGGGGGAGGAAGAGAGGTGGGGTTTGGGTGGGATGGAGACGAGAAAAAAATGAGAATAATTTGAGACTCAGCTGGGGGGGGTGGGGGGGGGTTGGGGGGGGCAATTGGTGCTTGAAACATTCTAATTTAAATTTCTGTGGTCATATGCGACCTTTTTGATTAGGGCACCTGTGATATTTTCATTGACTCACTTGACCAAAACATTGTGGAGTTAAAGTGTAGGCTCCAGCAAGTTGGTGGGTTAACCAGTATTAAAACAAATACATGTAGGACCTGTCTTTCCCGTTGAGCTGAAACAGCATGCAGGATCCAAGGCAAGCAGACACACTGCACAGAGGATTATCACACCCTTTTGGTGCAAGATCATATTTATTTTCTGAGCCTTCGAATCATGCTTTAGTTTACATTAACCATGGTTTTCGTAAGTTATTTTCTTTCCAATTATATGAAATAAAATACTTTGGTGGGTAGCATGTGTGATTTTTACATTCAAAGCTTTGAATGAGCCCTTTCAGTTCCAAGGATTTTGCTAAACCTGCCGTTCTGCCGATGTAGCAGGACACGCGAGCACACCTCAACGTGACACCTTCTCCCCTCAAAGTACTTCTAAACCGGCAGCGAGCTACGCTGGGCAAAAACGTTCAATTAACTACCGGGGTCTGAACGCAGAAGAGGGAACTATTTCGCGCCGCCGACAAGACATTAAAAGGTGTCTCCACGGCGACGAGGATGGCACACGCCGCCGCTAATGCAGGAGAAGGTTTTCGGTGCCGCTTCGGGTACCTCCTTCCGCCCCTCATTGTCATTCCGCCGCCACCCCCCTTTCTACATTTCGATCATTATGCACGGTACATTTGAGGGATACATGGGTAACTCAGATTAGAGGCATTAGAGGGTGTCAGGCTGATTGAATTTGCCACTGTTAGGATATGTACATACCCCCCCCCCCCCCCCCTCTGGAGGAAGCACGGCCCCCCGTCTGCCCCGCGGGCTCCCTCTCACTCTACAAAGACGCCCGGGCACGCTGCGGTGCTCGGGGGGGCTGAGTCGGCACATATCTCCCAATAATTGTTCACGGTGCACAGCAGCGCCCCCAGGCTCCACTGCCAGAGACACTCTGTACTCCAGGACTAAGTGGGCAGCTTGACAAGCCCCCCCTCCCCCCCACAATCCCCCATCCCCCGCAACTACTGCAGTGCTGGGGGTGTGCTTTCTGACACAATTACACGTAATTTTGAGTGCCCGGATCCCATTCATGCAGCATTCTGCTCTCTGTCTGAATAGAGCCGCTCCTCCGGAATGCACCATCTACAGGTGCATAATTCACCACTGAACAACTGGGGAAAAAATTATGTGCGCACGCACACACACACACACACACACACACACACACACACGCACACACAAATACACACACACACACACACACACACACACAGACAGACACACGAACACATGCTCGCGCATGCACACACACAAACACACACACGTGCACGCACACACATACACACACATGCACATGCACACGTGCACACGCGCACACACACACACACACACAAACACACAAACACACACACACAGACACACACACACACACACACACACACACACACACACACACACACACACACACGTGCACGCACACAGACACACAAAGATTTTCAATGTGAGTGCATAGGAATCCGACGTTTGAAGTCTGTTAATAGAAAATTTTAAATAATCAAAAAATATAATTAAAAATTAAAACAACAGCTATTTTAGACACATTCAAGTAAATTACTGTGATAAAATATGCCTAATTTAATACTGTAAACAAGACAAAACACATGCACACACAAAAAAAAACATCTTTATATTTGGTTGTGCTACAAGCATTTCCATATGTCAGATGCTGGCACACTTATCCTTCACCCCGATGCAAGCATTATTTTCCCTTTTGAAGGTCAAGCCCTCGTTCCCTGCAGGTGCACAATGGAGCCGCAGTTGTCTTTGAAAAACACGGCAGTTGCATCGGGTAAGAACAGACTAGGCTATGCTTAGTCCTGGGTTTCTTCTGGTATTTCTTATGGTTTGGTATAGTAAGGATACAAACCAAACCGAAAAAAAAAAAAAAACCCAATATCTTGATGGAACAATCTGCTGTATGTTAACCTGACTAAAAGTATCTGTTTGATTCCCATTTTGGCCAGCTTCTCTGTGTTGGTAAAGGGCTGACTGAAGTGCGCCATGAGGACTAACGTGTGGGTAGGGAGCTTAGCGACAGGCAGTGGCAGCAACAGCTCTGTCACCAAGGGGACAGTGAGAGGTCTGACTCTACCAAAACCACAGCAACAGACTCATCAACATGCTCTTTCCACTTCACCCAAATATGTAAATGCAGCAAATCTTCAGTGAAATGGCTTCTGGGAAACACAGACATCCATTTTAGGGTTACTAGGCCATCAGTCTGCCCCGGGTGAAACTGAAATCCTTGGATATCTTCCATCCGTTGCTAAATTGTTTGGTGTAACCACAGTAAATAGAGTGAAGAAAAACACAGAGGAATGGTTTTTTCCTACCCACACCCAGCTGTTAGCGAGGCACACATTACAGGAATTAAACACAATGGATGAAAATGCAATACATGGACTGATTACTGTTCACGTTACCATGTGTGAAGCCGTAGGACTGAGAATTCAACCTTTAGCCTTCGCCCCATGCAGAGAAACTGGCCAACACATGAAACCAAATGTTATTACATCCGTGGTGTGAACAAAGCTTTAATTAACACGTGAATTGACTGTGCAGAATGCGGCCTACTATTCAGTGTTTTTTTTTTTTTTTTAAGAAAACTCAAGCACAATAGCTGTTTCACTTGAGGGCATCAGTCATATGGGAGCACTAAAATGTAATTACACAAAAATTCTTGGTTTTATAAGCAATAAGGAGAACATGTGTTTGTTGTTCATGTTCTTCATTACCAAACAATATTTACAGTAAATTCTTTAAACTTCATTAAGCCTAAATTCCCTTCCATTAGGGTGCCTCCGTGCGGCCTTAATGAATGCAACGTACAGACCTGAAACCGTGCCGTACTTTACAACCCGGCACTTTAACCTATTGTTCCGCACGCCGCGAAGCACAGAAGGATCTTGCAGCGGAATTTACGGCGGCAATTTTGGAGGTTCTATTAAAACCTGCTCGAATATTAATGAACTGGATGTAACGCGGTCCAGGGGCCTAACAGGGCGAACATGCCATGGATGGAGAAGTCTCTGTGCGGATGAGATAAAGAGCGTGACACCGTGATTTATCGAGGGGTAAATCTGGCCAAGGACCGTACGCCTAGGTGGAGCTGCGTTTAGTAACGTCTGGGTAAAGTCTGAACATTTCTCAGCAGTGATGCATTCTTTGGAGATACGCCGCAGCTCGGATGCATGTGAAGTCAGTTAAAAAGAAAGACGTCAGGGCGCAGCCCGCCCTGTGAGTGCCCTCTTTTCCTTTGCAGACTTGCCCTGGTCTTGAGTCATCGCTACGCGCCATTCGTTTTTACTGGGGTCGGCCGAAGCCATTCACAACCACACAGATTCCATTAGAATTCTTGGCACCGTGGCCGGACAGATTGCCATTGCAGATGCACCACAATTGATCCAACGAACTTTTGCTGTTATATCTTAATTTCAGACTGTCTTGGTCTGCGTGTTGAACCTTTTGCACTAGCTGCTTCTTTCCATTCTACAAAACAACAAATTTCAACATATACTAGTTTGTATCTAGAGACTGCCTGGATTATTTTGCAGTTATCCAAAATTCAGCAAAAGCACTGTATGCATAATGTCAAAGGCACGATTCATGAGGAGTGATTAATCATACAATACAGCACTGCCACGTAACAGCAGGGACACAGACACACGTCCATCAGCGCCATACTGCGTTACGGTGTTGACGTGGAAAACGTGAATCATTGAGATGAACATGCTGGACAGCTAAGTGGGTGGAAATAATACAAGTGATGCTAGGCCAAACTCTAAGATGTCACCACAAACGTGCAAACTAGAAGTTTTGTGAATCTGGAGTATCAAAGGCATACCTCCTGCACTGTGCAATGTGACTTTTTGTGTCACAAAATGAGAATGACAGCATCTGAATGGGTAATGCATGTGCGCGTGTTGGAGTTGAGGCCCTTGTCTCTTGAGTCTTTTGTCTGCGATGCTCGTGTTCCCTTCCGAAGGCAGAAAAGTTGTTTTGATGAACGCCCCCCCCCCCCCCCCCTGCCGCCCCCTCCTCCACTCTCAGAGGGTGGCACTCTACCCTAAGGTGTTGATTTAGTGGAAAATTACGAATGGTTCCTGATGTTTGTGGTGTCAAATAGGAACAGGAGATGGGATATTCAAAAGAGGTTACTCCACTTTGAAGAGCTAAAATGTGTGATCACGCTCAAGGCAGAATAGATGCAGGTGCACAGACAGAGCAAAAAGGAACAGACGAAAAGGAAAAAAAAAAAAGGAACAAAAAAAAACAGGAGAGGGCCTAGGTTCTAATTAGCATTTTTGAGTCACTGTGCTTAGTCACGTTATGCATCAACAGGAGGGTTTAACTGCCATGAGACCATCAGCCTTCAGTGTTTAAACAAACTTCATTTCTTAGATTTTGACCTACCTAAAAATCACCAGAGGCTTGAAAGCATTTGTTGCTATGGCTTGCTTTATTTCTGTTCTCTTTCAAGGATATAAATGACATGAGTTTCCCCCACTTGTAATTGGTGTATGAATGCGTTTATCATGATACACAAGCATTGACATTTGTTTCTGTCAAGAAGTCTGACCCGCTCTGTCCCTGCCTCGCAGCTGCACAGTACAATGGTGGTTTATGCAAATGTAAACTGATGCTGATTAATTCACAAAACAGTGGTTTCATTTAAAACACGGCGCGCACACAAAACAGTGGCATCTAACATCTTTCAACCTTCTGAAGATGCACATTGCTGCACCAGCAAAAAGACAGTTATACCACAGCAGACATAATGGATTTTTCTAAAATCATAGACCAGAACTCTTCAAATTTCCCCCTCAGGTTTACTTGTTTAGAATTCTTAGTGGCCCCTCCAGTCACAGATGAGAAAATCAAATTTTAATATCACATAAAGTCACATTACATGCAATGATTGTAATTTTACTGGTACTTCTATAGAAATATCAGTTGAGTGGATAATTTAATGTAATACATAAACTAGACAGAGAAAGTGAGCATCATTTAATCATGTAATTCTGCATGGCAATCAGGTCCCATCTGACACTGGTGATGGCAGCGTGGCGCAGAGGTTAGGCTAACAATATTATTATTGTTGGTTTTGGCATTAAATTATCTGTAGGAAAACTTAATAGATGCATCAGATTCAATTTTGAAATATATGCCATTGCTTGTCTTATTGTCACACCGCTCTCCTTCTCATGAACAAGGCTGTTAGTGTAAGCCCAGCTGTAGAGGTCATGTGCACATCCTGCTGAATAAGCTGCTCTACAATAAAAAAAAATAAAATAAAATATATCATCTTCCTATGAAGGCTGCAAACTGCTAGTGAGGAACAAGCTGTTGGGTCCTACTGGCGGTGTCAAGGTCTGGAAGGCTCCTAGGAGGATACCTCAACCCACCACCATTTTAGGGGACTGAACCCACAGTCTTCTGAGGTCAGAGCGGACACTCTCACCACAAGGCCTCAGAACCGGTTGTAACAGCACCGGTTTCGCAAGATTGTCTATGTTAAGGGTTAAGGACAGAGCAGACAGATCTCACAGCAACCCAATATTCTGCAAATGAGTTTTGGACCTATTGGGAGGAGTCGTATTATAATACCAATATTTTTAATTATAACTCTGTATCGCATTCCGTATGAAGTTACAGGGTCTACAAGGCTGAGCTGTCAAAAAGTGATACCTCTGTCCCCCAATACATTCCCATTTACCTGATCGGCGAGGTTAAGAGGCTGCTGTTAAGTGCTTCTCCACAGCAGTAAAAGAGCTGCCATATTTTTCAAGCTTCTCAGATTACAGCTGCTGACAGATATTACAAAACTGAACTTGAAGCATCCATTAAGCTTTTATACTGATAATTTAATACCAAAAACAACACTAAGGGTATTCGTCGTCGTAGTCATCATCAGATGCTTCTGCATTTGTTTAACCACTGCAAATATTTGCTTGCGGCCAGGTGCTGATAAGCTTGCAAATAAGTCTAATGTGCTCTGCTGCACAAAAACGCACTTCCATCATGCACAAAGCAAGCGTCAATCTCTTCGCTTGAGTGAGTTTTACATTATGAGTAAACTACACAGTATTACTGGTGGTTGTCAGTCAGCGGGTGTCAGTCCTGCCAGAGGAATTAGTGGAAATTTTTGCAGAGGTTTCTTTTATTTGCGCACAGAAACACGTTTGGAAAAGCATGAACGAGAGGTAGCGGCATATTTTTTTTCCCTGAATGTTTTAGCTGCCTTCAACTAAGGTTACATATTCTGACACCAATTCATAACTCATGTAGCTAATTAATTCAGGACATTTTCAGATGCAATTCTATTTTGCTGAGAATATCACATTACATAGTAGAAAATGAGTGAATTCAGCCTACTGGGGCAAAGTGTTCCAGAGGGCCCAGCCAATCCCCGCCTCTGTTATTTGCTTTTTACCCTCACGCCGTCCGTGCGGCCCGTCTTGCTCCTGGTTTTGGCGGGAACCACTTTGAGCAGGGCGAAGGCAGGGGGCAGGGTGTGGCCCAGGAAAGGAGGACTGGTCACCTCTTTTACCATGATGACATATTCACCTATCAGGAGAGAGCCAAAGGTAAGGCCAGAAAATACACGTGATGTATTTTAATGTTTCATGAGACCTCTCAAAGCACTACGGAGAGCACAGCACTCTGAGAGCATGTTTAAGTTTCAGAAAAATGCTGACAACTGCTCGCTCAAGACCTTATCCTTGTAGCTTGAAGTAGTTTTTGAAACAGCATTATCTCTACACATATTGGCCCCTCTTTTAGCTGAAAACATCAGTAGCCCTACATGTTACTCAGTTGATTTGATTTGATTGATTGATTTTCTTTCTGTTTTCCTCACTGAGAAAACAGAGAAACAGACAGATTTGAATATAGTGTTAGAATTTGCATTTGCATTTTAAGTCTTCTTGGCAAGTGTACACAACGTAGACGAAGCTTTGGCTCTGAAACCCCTATAGTCAGATCATTTTTAGTCCAGGGCTGAGAGCGACCTCTAAAGTTTTTGAATGTAGCATGTATAAATTTCAACAACACCAGCTCTTTTTTTTTAAACATAAGTAAAATTCTGGAACATTTTAATACATCTGAGCACGACAATTCTGGTATTACCCATGACCCATAAATCACTCTGTATTAGCAAGAATAAAAAGCCTTTTGCTTAACTCTTGTCTTGGATCTGCAGACTTCATTTGAAATTCCTTACATTAACTCTTGTTGTTTCAGGTGCTAATCAAATTGATCTTGGATTCCTTTTGTCTGCATGAAAGCTTAAGCGGCGGCATTTCAAAAAGGGAAAGTATCCCTTCATAAACTAAATAAAATACACTAAAAATATCTATCATCCCTCTGACTTGTAAAGTCATCTGAATTAGCACATGGGCTCAGCGAACTGGCATTTATTTATGGCTGGAGATCACAATAGAGACAGAGTGAAAAGCCCCAGCACTGTCCATGAACACGCAGAGATAAAAATAATTGTTGGGGATTAGAGAAGGCGGAAGCGCCTAACCACAGCCAGGTTAAGGGTAGATATCATCATAACATGGAAAATACACACTCGTGTCTGCGGTCCCTTGCAGACGTGTCGTAATCTGACGGTTTCCATTCTTATTTCGTTTTATAACGGGCCTTCAACGTAAACTCTGCTGTGACTTCTTTCCTGTGTCTGTTGACCCAGAATTCAGTGCAGTCAGAGCCGGGACCCTGCATATGTGCTGCATCTATACTTTTTTACTTTTATACCATTTTACTGCAAGGCAGGGCAGATGCTGAAAGGCATTCACCCCAATGCATAGGGACAGTGCCCATCTTGCTATCCTCTTGTTGTGTTATTTTGGGATACTAAGGTGGAAAATGATACAGGTACCTGCAAGTAATGCTAAAATGCTAAATCCCATTAATTCAGCAACACAGTGCCGTAGATCAGATTTACATGATGTAGATTTTTTGCTTCTGGCTTGGAATATATCTTGCTCATCACTTGACTGCCAGCTACTGTACTAAATTTACAAGTCAGTCGGAAGAGAATAACAAAAAAAAAATAAAATGTAAAAATCAAGTGTAATGTAACTAACTAAACTAAACTAGATTAAAAAAAACCTGCCAGACCTGTAAACTAGCTTCAAGCAAGCTTTAGGGGATATCATATTATCCACTGCAGTGAACCATGGGCCTGGGTTAGTAAATGAATCAGTAATACATTATTTCAGTACATATAACTATAGAGAACATTCTCTCAGTCATCTTAGTTATGACTCAAAATAGAATTTAAAACAGATCACATCCCTTATATCAAAGATACAGGCTATGATAAAGGCTACACAATGACACAATCCCCATGTGGTTGATGTCTAGTAAACCAATGTGAAACTGTGTTTAACCTACTCCTGAAGTGGCCTAGCTATACTCTCTATTTTTCACCATCTAAATACAGACATATTCCACTTTGATTCATAATCAGAGCCCTACAGCAGCTGAAGATGCTCTGCAAGCCACTTCAAAACAATAAGACATTCTATTTGTGACACTAAATGGATTGAATCGACTGATTCAATTGATTTCCACGGCTACTGAGCGCCTGAGAAGGGTTTACTCTATACAGATGGTTAGGCATGTGAGTAATTAGCATGGTTACATCCAATAGCGAGTGGAAGACACAGCCTTGGTTACTCTTATTCTCATGTTGAGGTAATCCCACATTCAAAACCCAATATGCGAACGATGGAGGATAAAGTCACGGGATCTAAAACATTCATTTTATTTGTCTGTTTGTGGCCCATGCAACAAAAACACAGTAATACAGACTCTATTATGTGAATCATTGTGAGGGTCACTGTGCAGAGCTTTGAGTGGAGTTCTTGAATTTGGTGACAGGCATGGAGGCTGATAATAGATTGGATGATGCTGAAGAATCAACCATTACATCACATTACATTATTGTCATTTAGCAGATGCTCTTATCCAGAGCAACTTACATAGATTACAATTTTTACATGTTATCCATTTACACAGCTGGATATTTACTAAGGCAATTGTGGGTTAAGTGCCTTGCCCAAGGGTATGGCAGCAGTGCCCCAGTGGGGAATCGAACCAGCAACCTTTCAGCTACAAGCCCTGCTGCTTACCGTTACGCTACACTGCCTGAGGCCTATCAGTGCTGCCCAAGGGCCTGGCCAGCCACCTGAACACTCCCAGTCCTGGCAGCTGGCCCTTCTCATGCTGCCGTCAGCAGTGCACCATGGGTATTCTAGGAGGGCTAATGGCCGAGCATGTGGAGCTCCCTGCTTTCATGAGGATTCAGTATCTGCTTTCTCCCGTTCTGTCCTCCGTGCTCTGGAAACGCAGTCAAAACAAACAACCAAGTGCAGCGGGCCGACCAAACTCAGACGCGGCCTTTTGGACGGACAGGGCTCACATGATGCGATCCAATAAAAGAACCCATCAAAGATGCTAAAAACGGCACCCGCCTGAACGGCCATCCGCTCCTCTGGCGTTGAGTGAGCACGCTTGCACCCAGCGGCCCCCCGATTGGGTTACCGCTAGGGCCCCCCCCCCCCGTTTCTCGCCGGGGCTCACGGCATTATCATGTAAAACCTCCAGACGAGGATAGGGAGACACATGTGATGGAGAAATTAGCCCCTCTAAGCTCTGCAGTATGTGTCCCATGGCCAGCTGCTGCTCCCAAACCTAAGCCCCTCTTCCTGTTCCCTCCACCTGTCCTCCCGAAGCGCCAGGAGCTACTTCTGAATGACACAGAGCTCGTGCGAGTGTGACCTTTGCTCAACATTTATTTTTTTATAGGTTCATAGACACTGACCCTCATTAGTCATACCGCCTCCTCATGCCCACACAGGTCATTGTGACAAGTGGCTGTATGTACAAGGTCCACAAGACATAAACACTACACAAAGTATCATGTTTCACCCTTCCTGCGACCATAAAAGAAAGTTTTATGCCAAGGTTGGAAACTTAATAGTTTCACGCAGTGTAAGATCTGTTCAGAGTATTTCAGGTACTGTAGACGTATAGAGGATTTGCTCACAATTATAGCTTTCTTAGAACAATGCATGAATGTACCAGCAATTTTTACAGATTCCCACTGTGAAAGCCGTTCCTTGAGAGACGAATGAATAATTGAAACACATAATCCATACTTTTCCAAGGACCCTGGGAGGCTGTATTTAACTTACATGTTGATATTTAGATACATCCACATACAGCATGCACAACACACACAGTTTAATTAATGATGTTTTGTGCTTTGCAGTGATTCAGGGCTGTTTTCTTTATGTACACCAGACTGTCACAAAAGCAGCAATAACTCAGTGTATGCACAGTTGGATACTGGAGTATAATGTATGTATGCAAATTTTGCTTTGTTGGTACAGTTAATTCACGATTACTGATATAATAGTAGTGAGTAATCCATACATAAATTATAGGGCTTACTAAATATTTCATTGAACACTACTGGCATAGCCTATCAAAGTTGGATGTGAACATGTACTGCAATAAACCTCACTTCCAGATGTATTTTGTACAAACTGCAATTAATTCCCTTGAACAGCAGGTGGCAGATATGCAGCCTGTGTGCTCATATTTTAAAATGCTGAATACTCAGAACAGTTAACAAATAAAAACATAAAGACTTCACCAGGCTCCTATAAACCCTCTGATAGTTTGCTAGCTAATGTTAATTTGACCCTGTACAGATGGTGTTTATAAAAATAAAGCATGCAATTTGGCGAATATAATTAAAGTTTTTTGAGTACAATAATTTCAAATAAATTATGCCATCCATATACATATGTTGTCATTTCATTGTACATTTGAGTAGGAAGATAAAAAGGCGATTAAATGTGGAGTAGTAAAGTGCTGCTTTTCTTCTGTCACTACTTGAAGAAAATGAACAATGTATATTAAAAAATTGCATTTATTACTTTACAAATCTTTAAGGGGCACTCACAGACTTAACTGAAGCAAACAGTTTATTAAAGCAGACAATTCATTAAAATGACTTAACCCATGACAAATATTAATGCTGTCTGATACTGCAAAATAAATTATGCTCAGAGAAAATAGTCCATGTAGTACATATTGATATGTAAAGGTACTAAGTGACTGCTTAGACTGTTGTTTAAGCAGTTTTGAAAATACTGTGGAACCTCCTTTAAAGACATCATACGAAACAAAGACATCTGAATTCCTATGCATTGTGATGATCGAGATGGTCTTTTAACAATTATTATAGATATTGCAAAAGTAAGAAGGCAAAGAATACGTTTTTCATATTTTTGCAAATTTTTAAATGAAGTCACTCGAAAAGGGAAATAAAACGTTAAAAACTTCGCGAAACTTCAACTACAGACTACAGACTTCGACTACAAAAAGGATATACGAGTGGAAAAAAATCAGTAAAATCTGTTGAATATCTGGATAAATACTTAAATAAATACTTAGATAAATACAGCGTTCCCACGAAAGAAATGAGGAAAAGGAAAAGATATAATAAGGCTGAGCTTCCAACAACAATTCAGTCCTCGTTTCCAGTTTCACTTTTTCGTGTTTATAAAAATATATATAATAGGGGAGATGGAATTACATGTGGGTCTGATGAGCAACTGGGCAGAAACAAAAAGCTTGTCAGCTCGCATCTCGCCCCTGTGAAGTGCGCGTTGGAATTGCATTTAAAGCATTGTAGGCCGTGAAGGTTTTACTGGGACTTTTCCGTTCCATGAGTACTGTAAGTACTGCGGTCGGGACCAGGAAATAGCCAGCTGCTCTGTAATTTAGTGTTTCTGCTTTTGGACTGAAACAAGATACAGGGCAGTGTGTTGTTTTCCTTTTTTAAACGATATTCCTGCTTCCTCTAATGACACATAAGCTACAATGGAAGATCAAACGCTATGTGAAATTTAAGCCTTACCATCATATATAAATACACACGCACAAGAACACGCAGACACATACATACACACACACACACACACACAAACACACGCACACACACGCACACACACACATGCTATTCAACTCAAGTCTGTTAACAAAGGCAATATAGCACCTCTCTTTGTAAAGCCTGTGCTCTTTGTTTGATGCACAGGCTCAAATTGCAAACACCAGGCAGGACCATTGTGCAAAACATCTATAAAACATCACATTTTAATCATGTGGTGAAAGCCGACTTTCACATACAAACAAAAAAAAAAGACCCGAGCTTTTCTGAAGTATAAAAATGCTTTGGAGTAACTTGACAGACACCTTCATCAAAAGCGACTGAACTTACATTTTTATATATCTGCTCATACGGGTGGATATTTACAGACACAAAAATAAAGGGTGCACACAAGGCAGGCTCATTACCAGACACAAACAGAGTGAGCTTGTATTTCTCCTCTCAAGATGGCTTCCCCCCTTTTTTACTGTCTGTACAAGTACCCTATTTTTACCAATGTGCTGACTTAGTGATTCTGCCAAAACCTTCAGGATGGAGTCTCACTCTAACCGCCACAGAACCTTTGGGGCCATCCCAAGAAATTCTGGCCCTTCTCTACCATTTATACAGTATGTCATTTCACAGAAAGAAAGAGAGAGGGAGAGAAAGGAAGGGAGTGAGAGAATCCTACTCACTTAAATGACTCTAGCAGAGGAAACCTTTCCCGTATACCACGCAAACTGTGCACAATTTCAAGGGTAATTTTTAACCCACTAGTGCGTTTCCCCATGTTTCCTTTTACACTACCCTACACTATGTGTAATATTTATGTATATTGTCACGGTAGTTACACAAATCTACATACCTGTCAATCTCAGAAAATAACATGCGTATCTTCTCACATTCAAGTATTTCCAAAGAATAGGGTTCAATAAAATGTAACCACAGTGGACAAGTTATTGCATGAACAGTAACTGATTCACAATTGAAGATCTTGACACAAGTCAGTCCTTTGAGTGTTGTGCCTGGTACTGGTGGGAAATAGCCAAAAGGAACACCCTTTGATTAAACGGTAAAGCATGTCAGAAACACAGTCGTCAGCCTTTGTTTGAACATCTACTTCAGCAGTGAAAGTATAACTGATCATAACATATGATCTGTATTCATATGTATGTAATTAAAACTTCATAATTGCATAATATCTTTATCAACATTAATAACTATGCTCATGAGTAAAAAAGTGTGTATTCAGCAGACATGTCTAGGTTTTTCTTTTTTGGTCTTCCCCAAGAAAGCATGGTCATGCAAGAAAGCATGTACAATCGCCAAATAAACTCACTTGAACTTGTAGAATTTTACATGCTACAAGTTCCACTGTGCAATACAGGTGATCCAACACTGACTGTATGATTGAGCACTTTTCTCACTGATGACAGTTTAGCATTTTATAGGTTCCTGACAAAGACATGAAGGTTTTGATGGCCTCACACCTTTTTCAACTGATCTTACTTCCTACCAATTACTTGGCATTACTTCCTCCACACCAGTACTTAATCAAGGGGAGAATCTCTTTGTTCCATATTAATATTCATCACTGACAATCCATTAGTGACACTACTATACTGCTTACATGCTTATAGCACTGAGTTCTTTAACAGTGTGCTCCATAGCAGTGTCGTGTTTAGCACAACAGACAGCTACACCACATAGAAATTGTTGCTATTTTTAATGCAGCAGATATGTTTATTTAATGTTCAAAGGATCAGAGTGACTGACAGCGTGTTGCGAGAGAACGCCGTCTTTTTCTTTCACGGAACTACTCCAAGTGGCAGCAGCAAACCTCCCTCTATTCAAACCCATGCACGTTAGTGTCACGACACTGGATACAGCGTCTACATGACATGGAAGCGACTTTAAGACCTCACAGAGGGGATGGCATGCTGCCATTATGATGAAGAGTCATTCCCTTGTTTGTTACCATTATGTTTATGCAAAAAAAAAAAAAAAAATACAACAAATGGAAAAAAAAAAAAAAAAAGAAATCTGCCCGGGGCAGGATTTTGAAAACGGCCTTAAAACAACAACCTTTTACAAATGACTTACTGTGAAGGAGAGCACTTTCACACTTGGCAGGGCGTGGAAATGTATCTTCTGTAGATAGAGGGCTAGAGCAACGGGGGGAAGCAGTGGGTGGGTGCTGTGATTTTTGGCCATAGGAACCAAAAATCCTCCAAGAGTGCCAAGAAATAAGAAGAATGCTTTACTGTGCATTTCCCCGCTTCGTCCATTCTAACGTATTTTTACCCAGTGTTTTTACTTTTCTTTCCAGCGCTCTTTTACGTCAAAGGAACATCTTTGCCCCAGACCAGTAATCCCAGCGCAATATCCTATATTGATGTTAAAACCCTACACCAGGGAGCCTTCAATAAAAAAAAAGTGGACAGAAAATAACAGCAGAGACAGATGAGCTATTCCTGGTACGTGCATGCGTGCAAAGACAAAGAAAAATCAGGAGGCAGTAGACCGTGTCCTGATGAGTGAGCATTGTCAGGGACAGCCACGGACACAGCGGTGTCCTAGAGTGTGTGTGGAGAGCAGTGGAGACCCAACCGTTCCGCTGTTGATAATACACACTTCTCTCTGCAGAAAACATCCATGTGCCATTTTTTTTCCTTCATACAATTAACACATTAGGGGCAACGATTGGGATGAATGAGCAAAAATTAAAATCATCTTACACATGGAACGTGTGAGGACTACATGTCTAATATAGATGCTGCGGAGGTTTGGGAAAAAAGATGATCAGTGTGCACAAGGGGTAGACATAGTGCCCTAGGTCTTGATCACAATGAGTCTGCGTAGATACAAAGAGGCTTCCTCGTCTCTAATTGGAGAGGTGATGCCTACATCCCTAAGGGAAAGCCCAGTGACGCATGTCCCCCTGCCTTCGAGAGTGGACACACACACCGCATACAGACAGACTCCCTACTTATCCCCGCGAAAACGGCACGTTGCTCTGACCTGCTCTCGCCATTCCGCCTTCCGGGGTGTCTTTCTTCGAGTTTGCTGCAAGACGGCTTCCGATACTCGTCCTACAATGTAAGCAGAGAAAGACAAATGCATTACAACAGAGTAAAAAGCTCCTACTGTTGTAAATACAATCCGATAAACGCAGGACCCTCCTACCTGCTGTCACAGAAAAACATGGTTAAATGTCTCCAACCCCCTTAATGGCCCAAAATTCTGATGCACGGTGATGAAGACAAAAAGCATTAATTCAATCTCCATGCCAGGAGAGCTTTTCTATCGCTCACAGTAAGCACCATTAAAAATTTCCTTGCCGATACCTCCAGTGGTTGTTCTACATTTTATTGGGCGGGAAAGAAAACCAGAAACATAAACCCCCCTAATGCTCTGGCTTTGACATATTTAATAATGGAAGGTTCAGTGTGTTTGGTATAAAAGCCTGGTATGGTGGAAAAACTGAACCACCTCCAAGTCTTAGCATTAACAACACCGTAAATCTGATTTTTTACAGAAACAGCAATGGTGAGGACCTTGGTCACCACTCTCTCCGCACAGGTACATTATAAAATTTAGGGCAGCTGGCATTTGTAACAGGAACCGTTTATGTAACAAGAATGGCTCTCAACAAGGTATACAATATCAACTCTCAGTACACAAAATCTAACAGAAGCAAGAATTTAACATAAAAAAATATAACCTATAACAGAAATTGAGACTAAATCATGAAAATAAATCAACAAGCTATTGATCTAATCAGGTAGCTGCCTGAAACACACTGGCACATTTATTTATTTACACTGGTTATTAAATTAGCCCATTAATTTAGCACAGTTGGCCTAACAGCCATTGTCGTGCTTTCTAATTTTTTGGAGCTGTTTTTTTTTTTTTTGAAGATTCGTCTGCATTGTTACTGTGTAGGCATATCTCATACATTTTTCCTGAAATCACACTCGTTCGACTGAATGTGACACAAATGAGACCGTGAGGCGTTACGGCCTTGGTGTCGCTCACTTCAGAGCTTTCTGGCAGCCACGCATGCGGATGTGGCAGCAGATCAAACATCTAGGCCAGGCCCATGCGACAGGATTACCGCGCTTCGACTCAAACGCTCTTATCAGTAAACTGCTCTTAATCTCATGGACGAAAAAAAAAATTAAATGCAAAATCTGCTTTCTGATTTTCAACACTGCATTCATTATCTAATTTTAATTATATGATATTGGAAAGTATCGGTCCTTATGGGACATACAAAGTCTAATTATTAATGTGGTTTTGAAAAATAGGCTGTTGTATAGTGAATTTAACTGTGAAAGCCATGTTTTAAACTCTCGTTATACCCCTCTACTCCAAAAATACTACTATATCAGAAATATTAATGGACTAATGTTGTGATCATCTGAAAAGTAGGAAAGGTGCATGACTCATATTTGTGATATGTTTTTGCTGTTTTATTGTTGCCATTTAGACTATTTTCATGATTAAAACCAGAAAACCAGTAAAACTCAACACTAGAAAAATGGGCACCATGACGAGCTGTTGATTGATGCTTACGGTAAGTACCCGCTACAGGAACCCACCTCCTTTACTGTAAGCAGCTGAAAGCAGAAGAAAGTGTTCTGTTCTGTTTGTTTGTTCAAGTGTCTATTTTTGGAGACAAATCGGAGGTGATGACATCATCATTTTAATCGAATTCCCAAGGACATTAATGCTTTCTGTCACGGATGCTCGTCTAAAAGACGATGACTGGAACAGGCCCATTTGAAATGCTTCCACCACGTTTTTTTTTTTTTTTTCTTTTTTTGAAAACAACATTTTTATACCCCTTGAGGTTGCTTAAACGAAACCCCATTTGCATCTTCGGTTACTGCATGATTTGGGCTTTCAAGCAAATTAAATAAAGGCAGTAAGGAAGAGTGGAAATATGGTAAAACGCCCCTGCCAAGTTCCAGCAAACAGTTGGGAACAGCAGGCTTCATTATCTCACCCGCCAAATAAAGGTGTTGGCCATTCAGCTAGCCAGCTGTGATGTCATTAAAATGTTCCTTTTTTCAAATTGGATACAGGACAGAGATTCTTTATAGTTGGGAGGTGCCTGACTCCATCCCACAAGCACTCAAGGCCGTTCTAGGAACTGCAAACAGAAAAGGATTGAATGTCATTGGAAAAAAAAAGCAGAATTCCAAAAAAAAAAAAAAAACAATATTTCATAGTTTTAAAGAAATGTTTGGGGTGTTTGTGGGAGCGGGGGAGAAAGTTTTGTTGTGCGTGGCCAGGCATTGAAGTATTTTGCTCTTGCTTTCTGAGCAGCTTTGTGGGGAACGTGGCAGAAGATTTTCTATCCCAATGTAAACTCCATTTAAAGTAATGCTGGCATTTTACCAGCATTCAGTTTCTAGCAGCTTCATACCAGTTTCCCTTATAGCAAGGATTCCAGTTTGTTTTGTTTTGCTTTCTTTATCACCCGGAGCTTAATTTTACGTGTTGGTTTCTTTTTCTTCCGGCTGTCATTTTCATAGTTTATGTCCTGCATTTGATCACATCTGGATCATCACAATTTTTGCTTTTTTTCGGAATCTATCTGAAATTAAACGAAATAGTAAAAGGGATACTTTAGGTTAGGTTATATTTATCAATCCATTATAGCCTCTACTTTATGGTATCATCCAATACTTCAGAACAGTGAAAGCATGTAATATTTTCTTTTTGAAATTTCTAAACATCAAAAAGGCCATAGGTAATAAATAGCATATAAATGACCTTTATGCAATATGAGAATACTTCTGTCCCCAGCAACTGGGTCTGGTATATATACATAATTAAAAAATACAACCCTGCTGCAACAGTAACATATAGGTTAATCAAAAGACTGGAAAGACTTCCGTGCAGTATCTAATGCAGATACCATGCTATCTAATGCAGATGAAGCCAGGCCTTGGTCTATGGGGTATTGAAAAAAAAACAAGCAGATAAACGCACACGTATGTTCAAGGCAGGACGCTACACATACTCTACAGAGACACCCTGGAAACAGCCTTTCAGTGAACCCTCCCGAGCATGCAGTTATACTTTATTCCTCCCCCCCCCCCTTTTTTTTTTCCTCTCAAAAACCTATTCTCTGCAGAAGCCTGCTCCACCTCCCCCAGAAATCAGTGATTTTATTCTTCTTGGAACACAGCTTGCCGCTCCGTCTGCAGACACAAGAAACAGGCGTGTGCTTCGAACATGCGGCGCAAAACCCACAAGGGGGTGGGGGGGCGCGGATGGATCAGCCCCTCCTAATGTGACAGGGATAGCAGATGCAGGCATCCCCCCCCACTCAGCCATACATTAGAGAGGCAGGAATGCCGTCAGCGCCCAACCGGGAGTCTGTCTTCCCTTTGTGGACGGTCCCTTCGATCATGGCGCCGTGCGCTGGGGGTAACACAGCCCCCAGGGGGCGCTGCTAAACCGGGGGCCTCTGGGTTCACGGGGCCAAGGCACTGCCATTGGTTGTTTGTTTGATCCGCTTGACTCCCCAGCCGAGGGGAGACTCGCGTTCCCGGGCCTCACTCGTGCGGCTGTTCCGGGCCTGGCTCGTGTGCCCCGCCACGGATCGCTGCTAAAGCAATGTCAAACATGGGATTTCAGCGGCCACAGAGACCGGGCAGAGCTGTGAGCCCCGACTACCGCAACTCATCACCGCCAGACGCCCCTGTAGGCAGGTGGGGGGCTAATGCACAGAAGTGTAAACAAGCTCCATATGCAACGCCACGCTTTTTACGAGCGGCCCGGCTCACAGGCGTGGAATGTATGAAGCGCAGGGAGGCGTTTTATTTTCTCCCAGCAAGGTTACGGCCAACGTTTCCAGATATTTTCTGGAGGATGACTACGCAATGGGGTTTGCCCCAATTTGATTATGCACAACATACAATATTAAGTGCTCATTGCATCCTGGTGCCATTTACCTCTTTCCTGCTGAAGAACCTGGGGGGGTAACGGGGGGGTGCAAGGTTAAAACTGAATCTGGTTACACAACAAACACAATTCAATACACGGCTATGGAGGATAATGGGCAGTGTTCAGATAATGTTCAGGTCAGCCAAGGTCTCTTTTCTTATGCATAAATCCCTTTCTTCCTTTCCATGGTTTTATTTTCGCATTTGCTGTAACCTGAACTCTATGGCGGGGCCGAGAAAGCCTACCCTCCAGGAGGAAGTGATCGAGCAGTAAAAGCCCCCCTCTGAAGGTTGTGGGGTGAGATACCCATGAAGAAAGGCCCTTTGTTCTGCCACAAGTTCACCATGTAATTAAGGGCATTGTGCAACACTCTCGACTACTAATTTTAGTCAAGACGGTTCAGATGTACATTCGAAGAGAGAGGAAGCGCCTGCAACCCCCACGCATAGCACATACCATACAGAGGTGGTCTGTTTGCCTTTGTCTGCTTCACGAGTGAAGCACAACACGAGACGAACATATCCGTAGCCATACGCCTGTAAATCACGCTCACAGAAAACACTTAAAGCTTATTGCAATTACAGTTTGATAAATCAAATCTGTCTTGGGAAGACAATGCAAAGCACTGTGTGTGTGTTTTCCTTTAATTTATGTGTTGTACAATTTACCTGAATCTTTTCAAATGTAAATAAATGTGTATGCCCACATGTATGGTATACATATACACATACACACACACATACACACATATACATATACACACACACACACACACATACACACGCATATGAATGATATGTGCAGGAACAGCCAGCTTTGTCTCTGTGTAAGATGATGCCCTAATGTAAACTATCAGCCTGTAAATCTTGTTAATATAATCTCACATATTGTGATTATGATTTGATAAATGCCCTGAAGGATTGTGAGGGACAGAGTTATGGTGGCAGACTACGTGGGTGAGCAGGAGTGCATGAAAGTGGCCTCTTTCTTGAGGGGGTGGGGACTGAGGGGGTGTGTGTGGTGTATAAAGACCATGTGAGCCAGGAACTACTCGTCATTGTTAACCTACCACACAATAGGTTTCTTGTCACAAGGCTGTCCTTTGCCATTAATTTGCTCCTTGCGACATTCTGTAAAGGCTCCATTTTGCTCATTTGTCCGTACATAATGCCAGTGTACAAATGCACAGATTTCAATTCCGGCGTCTCCCTGAAGGAATCTCTTTTCACCAAACACAGGCACCGTTGGACGCTTTTAAGAGACAAGAATACTGCGGGGACTGAGATTTGAACCTGCGCGTTCTGGAGTGGGCCTTCCGAGTATGAAGAGCCGTTTGGGAAGAACAATCCCGAGCCTACCTCTGAGAGAAAGAAATAGGGAGGGCACTGTTAGCACTCCCCGTCTACCCCGCAACTCCTCACAGCGCCGCTACAGCTGGAGAAGCAAATCTCAAAGATCTCAAAAAAAAAAAGAAGAAGAAAAGTTACAAAGAAGGCCTGGGAGGTATAGTCGCCCCCTGTTCGGCGTCCCTTTTCATTAAATATACCATATGATGGGTATCTTTGAGAGTGCGTTTCTCTGTCGCACACTGCCCCAGGGGAGAGGATCCCTCTCCTTTCTTCCCTCCTCTACTTCCTCGCGTCTCACGGAGACAGAAAAGAAGAGGCAGAAGAAAGAAAAAGGGAGCTATCACTCTGAAACCCTCGAGTGCAGACAGCCCCATAGTAAACAGGATATGCGGGCCATCTTGAATAGGGTACGTCATTCAAAGGGCTTACAGCACAGCCTGGAACAGATGAACTTTGCCTACACCCTTCCACAACAGCGGATACGCTACATACTCAGAGGCCAGTCCAGACGGATGACCACATTTGTATTAATTTGCTTGGCAGACACCCCACTTTTTTTCTCAGGCAGTTAAGGTTAAGTGCCTTGCTCAAGGCTACAGCATGGCAGCACCTCACCTGGGAATCAAACCTACAACCTATTGGTTGGAAGCCCGGTTCTTAACCGCCATGTTCAGAATGTGCCCTGACAGAAGCCACATTAAAATTAAAGCTGACCCAGCTGTATGGGACTTTTTTTTTTTTCGCAGATCGGGTAATTTTGACAAGCCCGTTTTTGTTGAGAACAATCACCCTCTTTCTGCTCGGCGCGCTCCCTCTGCTACAGTACGCCTGGCGTAAAGTATCAAAAACAACCCAGACACGGCTCTTTCTGGGCCTTAAAAATGTCACACAAAAAGAGCTTTATCCTTCTGGAAAACCTAAATTAATATCCATGCCTGCAGGGGGAAACGTCTTCCCCCCTAACACGTCTTCCTGCTTTCCCTCCTAACTGTGTGATTGACTATGCTGTACCCTGGTAGACATCAGCCTGAGAAATCGCCCCAAGAGATGGAATTCCAAAGCTCTTACACGCAGGCCTCTGCACACACGTTTTGTAAGAGCCCCCCCCACCCTTTTTTTTTTTGTAAAAGTGTTTTGGAAGGGGTTAAGTCCCCTTGCAGTGCCATACAATTCTCTCCATATGTTTGGATTTTTTTTCCCCTCTACATTACGTCAGATGAGAGATATTTGAGCAGAGCCGCGGGGATTAAAGATTGAAACCCCAAGAAGCCGAAGCACATCCCTCATATCCAGCTGGTTTCAATTCTGACCCCTCACACCTGCTTCTATTTATTATTTCTACTGCCGATGGGAACAGACTCATTTTTCAGACTTCAAACCTTTTCAATAGGTAAAAAATAGGAACTTGGGGCTTTTTTTCATTTTATTGTTAATGTATTCTCCTCCCACTCTCGTGGTGGTGGTTGGGGGGGGGGGCTAACGGAGTGGGGGGGGGGGGCTTTGGGGTGGGGGCGGGGGGTCTGTTCTCCATTGCCATTGTTTGTTTTTATTTATTCTGTATGTGGAGGAGATGTTGTCCCCATTGATTTATCTCACAGCTATATCTCACTTTAATGAAAGAGCCCAGAGACTCTGAGATTCACTAGAAGCTCGGCTCGAAGTCAGTCGATTCAACAGTACATCTGGGAAACAGAGGAATAATTTCCTCCCTTTATTATGAACCCTTTTGCATCACAAACTTTTACTCTCATGTCTTGGAAACTTGAAATTTTGTACAAAAAGCATGAGATGAGAGCGAACTGTGTTGCTCTATGCTGCTTGACAGCAAAAGACTAAAAAAAGTGTGTCTGACCTAAAAAAAAAAAAGAGCTAAAATATAAGCACTACCACTTACTGCACTCTACTTGAACTTGTCCCATAAACAAACTTTCACAGAATTTCTTCTCCCACATTAAATATAAATATTTTTATAGAATTCTGTGCCCATTCGCTGCACTCCACACACAATAAAGCATCCACACTTCACAAAATTCCTTTTCTGTAGAATAACTGTGGAATGGGTTATAATCATACACAGCAATCCTTCACAGTCTGGGTTTAGTCAGTCTGGGGGACTCCACAATTACCGGATTATGCTCTCACATTTCTCTGTAAGCTGCACTCAGTGCACATACATTAACCCACTGGAAGCAAGCAAGCTCTCATTTGTCAGACACATCATACGTGTTTGTGTTACAACAAAACGCCAGCGTCTGAGAGAAAACCTTCTGCCCAGTGAAAGGTGAGAAGCAGACGCGACAGAATGCAAAAACAGAGGATTACATATTACTGTACTGCGCTCCCCCAGGTAAACGAAAATCAAAACACAGTAGTCTTCGCCTAAATCAGTTTACACTGCGTGTCCCAATGCACACCCCTCATTAACGTCACTTCGACGGGATGGGGTGTAAACATGTTCCTTGATGCTTTCCAAAATAAATGCCTCTTCAAAGATCCCTAATCTAGGAGCAGAAAAAAATGAGGAGAGAAGTTCTGTCAGAATGTTGCTCGCTGTGAGCCTAAGGGAAGCTGGGAATTTAACCCCTTGTGAGTCAATTTATTTATTTAGCTTTGATAATAACCCTAAGGGCTCTTGGCTGCATACCTGGTCTCCTGTTCCACTCCTTGAATCCCAAGACCAGCTGTCTCTACCATTAATATTTATAACATTTACATTCTCAGGTTCAATGGCTTGTTAGACCCATTACCCCAGCCCGGCTCTCTCAGACATTCATGAAGGAGGTGTGAGGTGTCTTGTGAGAATAACACGTTTTGCACAGAAGTTTTGCTAGATCGTTGAAGTTTCACGTGCTGAAAAAAGAAAAACAGGGAGATATCGCCAGGGAACCCTGCCTAAAAGAAACGAAATAAAGCATAATAAAATAACACTCTGGCTGCAGGACCCCTTGGCTTAATACGAACAAGGAATCTTTGTCAAGTAAGCAATAACAGTCCGGCGTTACAGCTGCACATTAGAACAGCTCACACGTGTAAAACTTTCATGAACTGGATTTCATTGTAAGACTGTGTGAATATAGCAATGTCTCGGCTTTCTCCGTGCAGACACCTCTCTTGTTGTTACCTCTAGACCTCACAGGGACAGAGCCTTATTTCAGCACTACTGCCAATCACAGATCTCTCCCGGTATGAAGTCATTCCTTTTGCGACATTTCTCTCTCGCCTGGTGGCGTTTTGTCTTTTGTTTAGAGAGCGAAGGGGGAAAAGAGGTTTCCAAATTAATTGGATCAATGATTAAAATGTAGCCTCTCGCTTGGATGAGCTTAGACAATGCCGTGATGCAGGCCCTACAGGGAAACCAGCCTTCAATTGGCACTTGAAGTGGTAGAAGGGGGGGGGGGGAAATCTTATCTGTGTGAGGTCTGCATTGAGGGCTGTCCTTTTGCACATACACTGTTGTGGACAATCTGGATATGAGTGAGTTACTCAAAACAGTCATGATGTTAATTTGCGCAGGGGCTGAATGCATGACGCTCTGACAAAGGATGTTTCCCGATGCAAATTCCTCGAGGATTTGAGGAACGGTCTCCTTTCCTCGTCCTAAATCCGCAAACTCCAGCCTCAGCTAATGGTGAAAATAATGGGGTTTTCAGCGCACCACACAAGACTGTTTATTGCTGTGAAACACACTTGGGACCCACGCTGCTGGCATTTTACTCTGGTTTATATCAGGTGGTGCATATGGCTAGCTACCCTTCCTGTTAAATGCTGAAATCTTTCAGGTTTTTTTATGAGGCCGGTCGAGTGCGAACGGCACCAGCTCTAGCATTGGGGTGTCAACGTGACACTACAGTGTCATTCAATCGGCACAACTTATGACACATATTACCCGGTGCTTTTAACACTTGCACAAACACACAAAAACACAACACATATTTACCCCAAAAATTCATCTTATAATTCATGTTTGAACACAAATCTCCCATGCAGAACACATAAGCTTGTGTTCAGTAGATGAATCACCTCATCTACATTGCATATTGTCTTAGCGCTTACATAACATACTCACACACTTTTTCCATTTTTACAACCAGATATTTAATGAATTAATTCAGGTTAAGCACCACTTAAGGTTACAACAGCACTGCCCCACCTGGGAATTGAACCCGAAACCTTTGCATAAGAGACCCTACTCCTGAACTGCAAGACCATAGCAGACCCAGGCCATAAGCCCCTCAAATGGAGAGGAGAATCAGTCAGGTCCAGATGGGCAAATGGTCTGTACAGCTTCATGCTGTGTGCAGCAATTATGAAGGAATGCAGGCAAAACACATTAGTGCCACTGCTCTCCCTGAGGGAAGAGCAAAGTTGCTGTAGCCTTTTTTATTTTATTTTATGTTTTTTTGCTGATGAGTTTTTTTTTCCCCCCCTTCATGCAAAATGACTCTTAATTATGTCCTTATTTTCCCTGTCGGGAAAAATAAGAGTTATTGCATTCCTGCTTTTAACTACATTTGGGAGACCATCGCATGCAGTGCACACAGGCCTGAGGGAACTCATCAAAAAAGAAAAAAAAAAAGACATCTGCAGGGTAACATGCATCACCTAGTGGCATTCACGTTCAGCTGTCCCAGCTACTGAAGCGGTTTCCTCACTGTTTATGATGTACATCTACAGCAATAAAGAGAGACCCCCTAAATGAGAAAAATGGGTTTGAAAGGTCTAAATGGCGAACTTGTTACGCACATATCAGTGCTAATCCTAAGCACTAGCCTCCGCAGCTATGTGGTTTTGCTGCTGCAGCCACAGTGTATTGCTGCAGACTGTTGAGTGAACTGAAGCTTTGCACATCTTGATTTGGCGAGTTTATAACGCTGCAACAATCTCGCAGTTTTCTTCTTAAAACCTCAGCCCACGGCATTTGCCAGCAGTGACTGGGAGCCCTCGTTGGTGGAAGAAATCTTTGGATAGGGCGGACAGATCTGCCAAGAGTCCCTTGTTGCACTGCTTGTGACAGCCTGGGACTCTCATGAGTGTCAATGAGTTACTCAGATAACATCAAGAAGGTTTGCCTCCTGGTGCACCGTGGGACTTGTAGTGTGAAATATAGTAGTTGTAGGCATGTGTGTGTATCTGGAAGATTCTAGATGGTGTATGTAAGGTGTATGTGGGTTAGCAGTTCTCATTGTGGTGGTGACAAGCTTAAATGCATAGTTAGTGACAACTAAAGTTTGATGAAAAAGCGGAAAGTGAAAAATACAAACAATGTTAATGATAAACTTGGATACAACTATGAGTGTGCCTTCTTAGCTAAGCAAATATCTACATTGTCCAAGAAAAGCATCATTTTAATGGAGCAACAAACTTCTTCCATACAAAGGATTGTACTGTACTATACAAGTACGAGTACTCTGAGATAATAGCCTACAGGTCACTAAATATTTTCTACTCATAACAGTAATACATTCACAACCTCAGGTTTGTATCCTGAGCAGGGCACTGCTGTTAAAACCTTGATCCAAGGTACTTAATCTGATTTGCTTCAGTAAAAATAAAGTTGTATAAACAGATAACATGTAAAATTGTAATCTATTTAAAGTGCCCTGAAAAAGCACATCTGATAAGTAAGTAAATAATGTAATAATAATTGTTACTTCATACAAAGCAGGCCAAGCCCAGCTGAACTCTTAGGGGTCCAGTGGTGGTACACAGAATGAAAGTGTATTATTGAAGGCTTGAGAGCTATAGCTAGCCACGTACGGAACAGAATCAAACATGTTTCTGCAGAACATACAGTAACAGGCTTCTATTGTTGCCCTAAGCAATTTAAAGATCCCCCCCCCCCCCCCCCCCCCAGACACCACCGCATCAAAGCCCTTCAAATTTCCGTCTGTTCAGATGCAGAAATAGCGTCTGGATCCAATTTCAGCTCCCTTATTTATTGTTCAATCTGAAACCAAAGAGACGAAAGGAAAAGCTGAAACAACACGCGCAACAACAGTGAAGACAGAGACGAGCTGGCTCCCGTTCAGATGAGATGCTCAGGAGGTTCACAACGAAAGAGGAAAACCCCCCCCACCCCCCGCACGCGGGCGCACTGCTTTTTAACACGCAGCTTTGATGCTCCTGTTACAGGAAATACTTCATCATGCACTGTGGGTTTTTCGTATTGTCGCACCGATTTTGTCTTCATTATGCGAAGGGATGTGACGTTACAGAGTATTAGGAGAGCCGGGGGGAATGGAGTGTTGAGCTCTTGAGGTGAGGTCACGTTCATCTTAACCGTTCAGGTCAAGTGGTCCTTTTGACCGTTCCCTCCGTGCCTGCGAAGTTTCAGGGCGTCAGGTTTAGGTAATTCATGTTTATCTCACAGGCCTTCTGCACGATTTTATTTCTATACAGCGCAGGCAACAGAAATAACAAACAACAACATGCTGAACGTTTAAAGTCAAACCTATTGTGCGAGTCCCATTCATTACATATAATACAAACATTGCAGCTGCCAGTTTGTAATTTGGACAGCTTTCAGGTCATTAAAGTCATAACGGCGCACAAAATTTACACATAAATCGCTGGTGAAAGCCCAAGTTCAACTTCTGAATGAGTTTACAATTAGGCAACAATGGATTCATATTCGAGTGTTATTTTATTTCTTAATTTGCCATTGGGCATTCCCTATTGGTATGTTTTAGTGCACACATCAATAATGTGTTCCCAGTATTTAAGCAATAATGTGGTAAAAAGTACAGGAAAAACAGTAAATGGTTCCATCTGCCTTGAACCAATAGCTGATTAATTTATTGTTCTTTAAGCCCTTAATTAGGATAATTGCTCCGTTAATGAAGTGGGTGGCCATTAGTTGACAAAAAACAAAACAAAAAAAAAAATATGCAGGCAGTTTAAACAATGGACCCTTCATGCAAGTGTATTTTTCAGTCTCTTTTCTTTGCCTTGTTTTTGCTTGTTGTTGTTAAAAAAAAAAAAAGTCCCTTATGGAGAAAAGCTCTTTTTGCCCCTCGCCTCATTTTCAGGGTGAGCGAGTTTTGTCACATCTGACATGCATGGAGGCCTGGCCCATCTGACAGACGCCTCTCAGCATTTGAGCCTCACTCACGAACAGGGACAGAAACTGGATGAAGTAGAAGTACTGCTTTTTTTTGTTTTTTGAAAACCAGAAAATAGAAAATTATACATGACAATTACAAGGATGAGACTTGATAAGAAATGTCTGCTATTTTTACGCAACAAATTTCATTTTGTACTGTATGTGCTGCACCTGTGGCAAGTATCCTGAATCATTTTAGACCGTACTGAAAATGCTAATTTGATCATATTTTTCCAAAATATTCCCAATATTCTGCTTGAAATTTAGGACAAATATGTATAAATGTTACATATGACATGAATAGCATGTCTCTCTCGCACACATCCCAATAGACACACAGAGGGAATTATAACAGCACATAAACTAACTCAACCATTACACATCAACTCGTGACTAAAAGTCAACAGAACGCAATTGAAACTGTCAGTAAAAGGAAAAAGGTTGTTGCATGCATTCTGTGATTTGTCATGCTCAGCTCAGGAAAGTCTCACTGGAGGAAGCAGGAAACCCACACTCAGTGTGTACAATGTGACACCTTAGAAAATGCTGCTTTCCTAACACTCTCCGGGTAAAGAGCTGTATATGCCCAAATGCTCTAATCATCCACCTAGGTAAGGACCTCTTTCTGACAGCCTTCACAGATGGAGGCAAAAGTAGATCAAAGTGATTAGCCCAAGGTCATGCATTCAGATGGCACTCCAAGGCAGGAATATATACATCTCTTTAAGTATCACTAAATGATTAACCGAGTGTGTGTGAGAGTAAATAAATCATAGGGAATTCCACCTGCGGGCATGTGAATGCAAAAATCACTTTTCTTCTACCTTCTTGACCATGGCCTCTCTCATAGGCACCTATCTTGAATGAGCGGTGAAGCACGGTTCACTCAGTGAGGACAGGTACTAGCATGAAGAAAGGAGACAGTGAAAAAAGGTAGAAGGGTGAAACGGGAATGCATTAGCATCAGACCCCGTGGAGGAAGTGACTGCTTCACCTCTGCCGTCTGTCCATAGCAAAGCTCGGTCTGACACCATATGACAACCCACCCCCTGGACCCTATGCCAAAGGAGCCACATAACCAGCAACTGCTGCGGTACACAGATCCCCAGGTATTTCAGCTAACTCCCAGTCTTGACACAGAATTTCACCAGGACTACGGCAGCCTTCTCCAAAATGAGAGCGTGAAGCCGCTTCAGACTCAGATCCAAAGACCTGCGATGCAAATGTCTGAAAACAATCATCACTTTATCAGTTTACTTTCTGAAAAACATAATAGACTAATGTAATCGGCATCTCATGGATCATCAAAAACCTATACCTACAGTAGCTGTGCACAGTGCACTGATAATACCCTACTGGTAAAAAACGAACAACACCAGAAGGGAAGGTTGCTAATCACCAAAAAATAAATAAATAAATAAATAAATAGACAGCCAGGTAAGCAATACCAATACACCAGGGATTATATTTCTTCATTTTGCTTATGAGAGATATATATTTACCCTGGAGATGACATGAGGAACACATGCAGGTTAAATCAAACACAGGTCTAGTCTGCTTACGCATAGAGCCAGCCTTCATCCTGAGTCGTCAGGACCCTTGCTGCATTACCGACAGGCGAGATGTTGCCAGCACAGCACAAAATAATGACCTCTGTAGCTAATCTTCCACTAGCCTAAAGGTGAACATTACTCTGGGTGGCCTGCATGTGAGCACAAACCTAACGCCATTTCTCCAACCAAAGACACCTAAAACTCAATACACAGTTTAATTCACCTTAATAACTCTTTTTTGCAACAGCCAATGTTGCTATAAACAGAGCAGGTACAAGTCTGTGTAAGATGAAATCGAGTGGGAAGAACCATAAATGGGTAGGCTGCATTTCTACAGGAAACATTAGTGACATATGAATGAACAGTTTATATGATATATTATATAACAGTAAACACCCGTGGTTCCAATTGCTGTCCTTGGCTACAGACAACAGTGTGGAGCAGCTTGTATCCGTTTATTCTTTCTGTGATCGTCCTCACCGGCTGTACTCACAATGTGTGTCTGATGGAAACACACAACACAAAAGGCTTGCACTTTGAGGTGTAACAAGGTAAAACTAAGAATACCTGACAGATTCATTCAAAGACGTGGCTGTCGCCACTGTATGATTAAAAAGTAAACAACACCTCAATGAAAACCTGGACCAGGAGGTAATTTAACCTGCAGTGATCCCATTTCCTATGGCTTGGAATCCAGCGTTTCCAAGGTAACCTTCACACATCCATCATGAATATTGCTCAAGATTTCTTCAATGGCAGGAATGCTAATTAACCAGCATTTGTTAAAAAGGGGAGGTAGGTAGAGACCAATAAGGGATTCACATGATTCCAGCATACAGGGGGTAAACACTGTTTTCATGTTCAACTGAGTTTAAATATGCTATTCATTTACAGAGGGTAACAAAACCATGCTAAAGCAAGTTCTAGTTGTTTTTATATCATCCTCCTCATTTTCATTTAATCCTTTAAAACGTTTTGATGTTAGCCTGTTGCAGTCCATTGAGCACTAGTGCACAGGGATCCCAGCACTGTTGCTCCACCTGTCTGGTCAGAAAGGGTGGGTTTGATTATTTTCATCTTGCAACAGAAGAACATAAATTATTAGGCAAAGCATAAATAAAAAATAACGACTGGGCAAAACCAAAAGATGCAAGAAGAGCTCCAGTGCAGAGTTACGTTCCATTGTACTCCATAGCATTTGAAAGACCACTAGAGAGAGCCCTGGAGCACAGTAGCACCACTCTGGGTTGTAAAAAGGGGCGAGCATTGCTGTCAAATTACCTTCAGACCTCTGAAAACAGGGGGAAGAAAGTAACTTCAGGTGGATCTTGCTACACTGTCTGCCACTGTTGTGATGTCAGAGGAGGAAACATCCAGGCACGTGTTTAGCTAGCAGTGAGAGCCAATGTCCTCTGCCAGTTTGTGGGAAAAAAAGTACGGAAAATGCACTCTCCGCCTGTAGCCACGTTTCCGTAGAATCTCTGAGTCTGACCGGGCAGTGCTAAATTGACAGGCTTAATCCCAGCAGCCTCACCAACACCTGGATTCACACTGGCACTGTGGAGGAGCAGAATTACACAGACAGCACATCTCCCTGTTTCTGCCAGAAATCACCTCCATGTGGGAGCAGCGTGGTGTGGTGGTAAGGGGGATGGCTTGCAACCCAGAGGTTGCTGGTCTGATTCCCCTGTGAGGCAATGCCGTTGCAGCTTAGACACAGTTCTTCACCTGAATTTTCCTTAGTATGTATACAGCTGTATTCGTGGATAACATGTAAAAATTGTAAGGTATGTAAGCTGCTCTGGATAAGTCGTTGCGTCTGCTCAGCAACTTTAATGTAATAGGACATCTTTTACTCAGTCATTCATTCACTTACCCATTCGCGCACAGTGGGATTCCTATAGTACTGTTGGCATAATTGCACTGATGACCCAATAAACACTGGTATATGTATTCACACTAGTGTTTAATTCTTTGATATGTGCCATCTTTGAATTCAGCACAGGCCGGGTTATGAAAAATAGCCCTATTAAAAGCAGAATTATTTAAGCATTCTCAATGAATGTGTGAAAACTGCGCACAGCACTACTCTTCAGGCTAATTGCAGATGTTAAGGTAGGTACACAGCAACCCTGTTTTTTCCATCACCAATCACAGTACCCAGAGGAAAAGAGGCTTTTATTCATTATCAAACCCCATGTCCATAAAATGATTCCCTTCATCTCCGCACAAAAGCCCTGGTTCTTACCTGCTATCAGAGCTCTTCTCCTGGGATAATGGGAGTCTCTCCGAAGGCCCCTTGCCAGGTGGCTTCTTGGCAGCTTTTTGCTGGAAGATGAAAAACACACACCTTTATCGAAGGAAAAAAAAAAAAAAAAAAAAAAAAACTTGACTGTTGCTCAGAGAGAAGCGCTTGTGTGTTCGTTGCCTTCGTGTGACCTCATGACCAAGGGCCAGCAGAAGAAAAGAGATGATTTCAAAAAGACACAAAGGCATTTGTCTTATCTCCATGTTTCAACTGAGCATTTTTCTTTCCGCTTCAGTTGTAAAGAAAACAAATGTCACATCAGACACAGAAGTGTAAGCAAGGAAAGGTACAGTGATCAAACTCAGGAATGCTCTTGTCTTTCAGTGAGCTGTGGGGATTTTGTTGTCTCTAGACATTGATCTTACTTCATACACTGTAAACCAACGGGCCTCATTAATTCATTAATTCACAGTAAATCGCATGGTGTATAATGGTAATTATAAATTCCAAACCTCTGGTTAATAAACACACAGTAAAATAGTCCCTTAAACCTCATGTCAACGAAGAACACACAATACTAAAATAACAGGTCATGACTCCACACGGTGTGAAAGAATGATTCACCACAGAACTGGGTTGAGGGATGACCGCAAAAAAAAAAAAGTTGAAGCTTAAGCTTCCTATCAATTATGCATAACTTCAACAAAATAATATTTGAGAAAATACACCAACATGAGGAGCGTTCAGCAAACAACTGGTAAACAGGCTTACTCCTAACGCGGTTCACCTGCCGCCTGTCTAAAACAGCTGGGGCGCTTGACTGCGGCGAATCCCAGAATGTCCTCATAACAGGCCTAATTGGCCGTGCAGCACACAATATGTAAATACGGGTCTGCGAACGGTAAAGCACTGAAATCCACACCTTCTCCATTTCATCCATCACCATGTACGGCTTGTAGTCGGGAGGGGGAGGGGCCAGAATGAGGTTCTGGAATCTTGCTCGGCCTGCTCTGACTCGCTGATTGGCCGGATGGGGATTAAAGTCTTCCTCCTGTCCAGCCTGGTATCCAGTTTCTAAAGCAATAAGAAAGGTCATTTTAACTTCTTAAAAGGCACAAAAGGATGCATACATGTTTTATTTAAACAAATCACAACATTAAGTATAAAATCTTTAGGTGTGGTTTGTAAAAGATGCTTTTTTTCAGGACACCCAACATGATTAAATACCCTTAAACTGCTGAATTTCATGTTATCTGACAGGCAATTTCTTAAACAGCACTAATATTGTATAGGCGAAACATGTTATGCCAGCATAATATTCAAACCAGCACACTCAAAAAAAAAACAAAGAGTGCTCATGCCCTCATTCAAAGCTGAGTGAAATCTGTATTGCACTCCATCTGAAAGACAACACGTAAGATAACTATTATGATGCATACGGTTGAGCCCCAGAGCATGGAAGCTCGATTCATGAAAATGCCACAGACATGTCCCACCCACTTCTTTACCACCGTTACTAACATGGGTTTCCTGTAAAAAGAGGGGGGGGATCACTCTTGTTTTTCCTGTTGTGTTCTGCCACAGCCATTTGAGGCTGCCTGGCGCTGCTTTGCGTCAGAAAAGTTGTCTTTTTTTTGTGTCGCCTTGGAAACCTCTGGGCATGGTTTCTCGGAGTATGGCATCATTTAAGGAAGTGCTAAGTGGCTGAGTACCCTTTTTGCAAGCGCGGAGTGCATTCTCTAGTAGAGCAGCTCATTTACTTAATGCATCCGGTGCTGAAATTGCACTGATTCCAGTGAGCTCAACAAGAACAGAGTGGAACTGAACCGAAGAACAATTAAGTCCACATACGAGCAGAGAATCAGAAAAGGTCATTTGTCACAATTACAACTCTGTTCATGTGTACTGGCCAAAAGGACATGCAAGTCCTCTGACTTTAGGGATTTTTTTACAGCATACTGTTGCATGTGTATGCAGCCATTGCCATTCAATTAAGAAATGGACATGGGAAATTAGCTATTAACTGATATGCACTCATTGCTAAAAATGTTTACCCTACCTTTTCAAGAAATACACACACAACATAAATAAGATCTGTCTTAAAAATACTGGAGAGAAGAATCATTTTTAACAAGATGAAACTAAACAGTGATAATAATCACATTCTGAAAAGCCTGAAATTCGGAGCCAAGTGGTTTTGGAAAGGCACAATCCTCTTGGTTTTCCAGCAATAACCACAATCACTTGCAACTCACCCTCCAGAAACCCGCCACAGTTTAGCAGGATTAGTGCACTGAGCCTGTGTCTTTCGACTTTACTAGTCTGTAATTTCCTGTACAGCTGGATGGGCAAGTCATGCCAATAGCCATTTTTCTTTGCTTGCAACTTCGGGAGGGAGGGTGAAGTGGATCGTTACGGAGGCGGTTGACAGGGGAGACGGAAACCAGGAGGGGGAGTCACTTCCTTCTGACCCCCTGTGTGTGTTTTTTAATTAGGGCGATTATAACAAGAACTGCTGGATAAAGGTTACGCTCTTCCTTCAGGGACAGAGCAGCAGGCATGTCATTACCCCCAAACTGCAGCAGAGAGGCAGGGCAATTTGACCTCCCGACACAACAGAAAAGTCAGTTAATTATCTCCTTTTTTTTTTTTTTTTTACAGCTGACTCAATTATATCCCACTAATCACCTGAGGAGGGGTAGCAGGTAATAAGCTGGAAATGAAATAAGCATAACACAGGAATGGAGTGCATTTGGAGGCGGGGAGCTAAGCCACGCTACCGAAGACATTAGCAATTACCATAAAACGTGCAGATGGGAGGCCTAATAATATGGTATAAACTGTTATAGGCACTTTATGGGCTGATCTATACAGGGTAATATTTTCATCAAATGAAATTGATTAGTTCTGTCCCACAGAGAGGGATAAAATTATCTCAATGACTTGTCTGGTCTAAAGGTGACAAGATATGTCACCTTGTTTTGTTTTTGTTTTTTTTGTTTCTTAATTACAGTTAATCTAGCTCAAGTTCTACAACCCTCACGCTACAATGTATCTAATTTGTTATCACTGTGTATTTTATTTACCGGCTCAGTTTGAGAAGAGGTGCAGCTTCAGTTACTTGATACGGGATTATTGATGTCTAACATTTAATTTTAACTTGTGTTTTCTGTATGTTTGTCCTGTGTCTAGCATGGCATTGTACAAATCCCTTTCTCATAGGACAGCACAGGTAAACAGCAATTACCATGGCTTCAAGCCAAAAAACAAAACCTGGCGCACAGCAATTATAATTATTTTGTTCTGTTTCCCATTCCATAACACTGCTTTGTCGTTGCTAAGGACCCCTCATTACAGAAAACTTTTGTTTTTTTTTTTTTTCCAATAAGCTGCAGTCAATCGTTGAACCACCTTTTTCCCTTAACAACAAGTGAGAAGTTCCATCAAGGTAAAAGATTTACAAATAAGAACATTACTTATGTCTGTTTAATGTCCAAAAGGGCATAAAATATACTGTATATTGCACATTACAAAGTGTACCGGTTTCAGTTATTTCATGACGTATTTTCCCAGAATATACACAGTAAAAATCATTTTCATTCACTCCATTTCCTAATGGTCTTCGAACCAAATTTGAAAAACTGCTGTATGCAAATGTAAGACCCATGAGTTACTGAAATCAGTCACTGCTAAAACTCACCCCCTTAGTGTATCACTTCTGCTGATGTGATAGTGGGTTTTAACGTTAATGCGTCATAACTACCCTCACATTATGCTCAATCCATTTTTCTGTCTGGGAAATAAATCAGTCTTGTTCTTGTTTAATAAAATATGGAACCATTTTCATTAGGGAAATTAAAGAACACTAAGTACTATCAGAGAGCATTGGAAAAGCTTTCTTTTCATCACATGCTCCAGAAAAACTCATCCATTCTTACACACTTATGAACAGAAGTGGTCAACCAAAAGCAACACACCTCTCCCTCAATTACTCTGTTAAGATTACGTTCAGCCTGTGACGCCGTTACAGGACTCCGTCAATCGAAAACGGCATCTACTGCAGCTGCATGAAGCGAACGGGTCGACGGCACAATCCATTACTTGTGCATGGCATCTTGGCCTGCCAGAGTGCAACATGAGATGACTCACCCTGTAACCAATGGCCACCAATGTTGTTATTGTGGAGATATTATGAAACACGACACCGGTCATCAGCGGAGATAAACACAGTGCGTATCCATGCAGATCATGTGCCTTTCTAGGGAAACCGGGCTCTAGGGTTCCAAACAGCTGGCGCCTGTGTTCGAGCTGTGTGAGAAGTGTTGCGAACGACACCGCCCCGGTACGATTCTGACGGGTCGCAAAGCGTGCGGTAACCGGAGCGAGCGAAACCCTCCTAATCACGCTGTCTCACAACACCTTAAACAGAACCTGAATATGTCTACAGAGTGTACAGATTGTGCCGTCTTGCTTTGCTGCTGTGCTAAAGTCTCAAATCTGTCAGTTGCAGGTCTCGCCTCTGGAGTTTCTTTGAGATAACTCAGCAAAGCATAAAGCCGCAGTGGAGATGTAAGCCAGCTTTCAAATGGATTCTTATTGCATTTGTGCTACTTGCAATTGTCCATATACCCTGAACGCAGCAGGCGCGAGACTTTCGGTAACCCCTCAGCAGGACAGCTGGGCAGGCACTTATCACACGCTGGGGCACCAAATAAGGAGATACAGGGGGGCACGCTCTGTTCGTGAAATAAATTCAAGACCCACAGAGGAAGGACTCCAGACTCCGACCCCCCCCCCCCACCCCCCACCCCCAGCCCTCTCTATTTCTCTCTCCATTATCAATTCCAGCACAAATGAACATGTAGTGCTTGCCCTGAGAAGCAAGGCATTTTTAGCAACTGTCAAAAGCTAAACTAATCCAACGTGTTACATTTAACAAATTAAAAACCAAGACTTGAATTACAGTTAGCGATGTCATGCGGTCACTATAGCCCACTGAACGATACATAACCTGAAACCTGATTGTTTCATTTGCACAGAAAAAATATATGTCTGTTTAAATATAAACCAGAGACTAAATAATATAAGTTGCCAGCGATTCAGAACCCCTTACACTTCTGCATGCCTCTTGATGAGTAAGGAAGTGTGGAAAGAGCACAGAGTAGTAAAATAAAAAAATGCCAAATGCCCATCATCCAGCTTGAGATGTCATCTTCCATCTTGATGGTATAAACATGCCAGACACACAGGACCATGGTGCTCCATACATATACGCGCAGAAGGCTGGGGCGAGGGAAGCAGAAATAAACTCTCAGTTTTCGTATCCCTAAGGTATTACCCTCAGCAAGACTTCACTCTCCATTTTCTCTCTTGACAAGTCGCCTTGCATGAGATTTTACACCCATGCGAGGTGCACATCTATTTCTGTGTTCTCTTACAAAGTAGACATATTTTTGATAATAACAACAAAAAAGAGCTGAATAACTTTTGATCAAGGAAAAAAAAATTGGATATAGTTTCATTTATTCCTTACTGTGAACAGAAAAAAAAGCATTACCTGACTTCGGATGTGATGGGAATTTTAACAACCTGCTGAAGATGATGTGCCATTTGTCAGGCCCTTACATTCATACCTTGCTTTTATGCGGCAAAGAATGGCGTCTCGATTAGAAAGCAGGCTTGGATGGAAGGGCCGGTGATGAAAACCATATTCTAATTTCTGTCATTACTTTTCGTGCCTCGCCCAGAATAGCTCTCAAGTACAGTACATCCTGCAGACCCCGACGAGTCCTCCACAATCACGGTAATAAACATAAACGACCTGTCACACCTTAACAAATATACAAAATGCATGTATGGAATTCAAACGATTCGAAGGGCTTTTTTTAAATTTTGCGTGGGCTAATTAGGTTGCGAGTAGTAACGTTTCTGTTCGTACTGTAACGCCGGCTTATGCACGGCCGCACTTAGCCAGGGCTAGAGGCTTGCTCACTTCCCTCCTGACGTCTTCTGTTGTCATCCAGACAATCTTTGATCTCCTCCGCAGTCGATCCAGCAGAGAGGAGGAAAGCCCCGAGGATGAAAGGATGAAGCTTCTCAAGAACAAGACAATGTTTACTTTAGCTACTCAGAGCTGCTGTATCGTAACTATTGAGGCTCCCTAAAATATGGCATCAGACGCATTCTTTTCATTTAATACTGATTGCCATACTGCAGACTGCACTCTAAACAGGGAATGACAGAGCCAATGAACCACATGCTGCTCAGAAGACCGCAAAGCAACCACAACTTTGATACTGTTATAAATGTTAAAGGTTAATGCACTGATATAAAAGCAAGGAGCATGTCTTGCTGGAGACTACTGGAACTTGCAACATGTTCCTCAAGAGCCCAGCCACCGTTTCAGTTTCTTTACTATGAATAGAGACTCTGAGGTGAACGGCTCTGATGCAGGAGACATCTTAAATTACACTGTTGATACTGTCTCAAACACAGCACTGGGATGTGGAGTTGGCACCCGTCTGAACAGTTTTAATACACTGCAGCTTACCACAGCTCAAAATAATTCCAGCTCAACTGCTCACAACTTTAGAAACACATAACTGATGGTAAGAACTTTTAATGACAGTATCAATCTATAATCTATTTATATATATTCACAGTACCAGTGAACGCTATATACACACACACGCACTTATACACAGATGAGCCAAAACATTATGACCACTCACAGGTGAACCGAATAATATTGATCATCTCCAAACAAGGGCACATGTCAAGGGTCTGGGTAGATTAGATGGTAAGCGAACAATCAGTTCTCGTAGTCAACGTGTTGGATGCAGGAGAAATGGGCAGGAGTAAAGACCTGAGTGACTTTGAGAAGGGCCAAATTGTTATGGCCAGATGGCTGGGTCAGAGCATCTCTGAAACAGCAAGGCTTGTGGGGTGCTCCCGGTCAGCAGTGGTGAGTACCTGCCAACAGCGGTCCGAGGAGGGACAAACCACAAACCGGCAACAGGGTGTTGGGCGCCCAAGGCTCATGGATGTGTGAGGGCAACGAAGGCTATCCCATCTGGTCTGAACCGACAGAAGGTCTACTGTGGCACAAGTCACAGAAAAATTTAATGATGGTTTATTTAAGTAGCCATAAATTTACGCTATGATTAAAATTTCTATAAAATTATACATAATGTAAAATGGAAAATACAAAAATATGACATGCAATTATACAGGATGGCAGCACAAATAAGAGGAGGAAACTATTCACCTTTCGAAGACATTACTGGCTCAGATGTATTCCTATTTAAGCTAGCCAACATACATGCTATAATGAGGAAACTATCTGAAAAGCTTTTGCCACAAAAAGACAAATAATTTAAAAAGCAAGGCTAAAGATGATGATAATGATGATGACTGCAATGATGGTTATTACTGCGTTATATACAGTACAGGAACCCTGCTGAAGTACAGGTCACATAAAGGCCATAAATATATTTCTGCAATTTAAAAACTGCACTGAAGTAGAGCAATGAGTAAATTATAATGAAGTCTGAAGTATATGCCAAAGGCCTGGCTCTCCGGGTTTGAACTAAGCTGATGTCTTCACTGAGTAGAACTGAACTGAACAGGCACAGAGTCCAAATAGCTCCTCCTCCTGTGTTCTTCTCCTAAGACTTGTCATAGCTTTATACAAGGGAAAGCATCCACAAATTACACAGAATTCATTATCTACAGGTGAGAGAAAGGGAACGTGCATTAAAGCCAGATCTGCATGTGGTTGTTAGAAAGGATTGGTGTTGAAGAGAATGCCATCGTTTTACCTTGTACTACAAAGAGTGCGAGACTTATAGGTTGCATTGTTTGCCACATCCAATGAGGCTTGGCTATAACAACCTTAAACAAAATTGTTTCATCTAGATATATTAATTTGAACCATTGTATATTAGTATGCTTTTGTGCTGCTGGTGTTTGTTTGATCAGTCTGAATTTCTTTAATGCAGACAAATGGCAGTAGAGACTATCATTCACTCCAGGCATTTCAACAGTTTCAAACCCTGAGGCAAGGTAAGTCATATGGGTAGATAATGTATGCTAAACAAGTACCAGAACTATCATTTTTTTATTTAGCATGTGAAAAGTATGATTTTTGTTGGCATTCAAGCCTGGTATCCTTGAACCAAACAGCATCATGAACAAATAGACAAAGCTGAAATATGGCGTCCCCAACACCCCTGCTTTGCATTATGCATGATTTAGTTTTCCCCAGCAATGAAGTCTCACTAAAAATGATGGGCACTCAATTCCCAAAATGACGTAGCCAGCTTTGTGTAACAGCTCCTCATTGAGAAAGCAGCCCTATTCTATCAGGACAAACATCAATCCCATTCCTGTGCACACTTTAAAATTTAAGATGCTGCGTGTTCTTTTTTCCCCAAAATCAATTTACCAAAAAAAAAAAAAAAAAAAAAAATCAAGGATCTAACTCAAAGCAAAGGGCACTCGTGCCTAGCCGGCCTACAGACCGACGCTACATCGAAAGTAGGATGTCTTCTCTATTTGTCTGTGACTGAAAAGGAAAAAAAAAAAAAAAAAAAATCAAATAAATCCTCAAATGCCATGGGATCATGCACTTCCCACCTCATTCGCCACAAGGACACATCAGTATTAAATCACATTAGCATCAGAATAGCTGCAGTCTCTGCAAGGTTTGACCAATTGCACACTGCAAAAGAGCAGTTAAATAAAGGGGAGGGTGTAGGGCTAGCCAGCTCGCTCCCTTCAACAGTAGCAAAAAAACATGCTCCATTAATTTTAACATTAAATGTCCCCTACTGGCTTTGATTTTGTCCTTTGCAATAAAAGAAAGTATGCCGAGGGTGCGGATCTCCTGTTTCTACACAACTCTTTTTTCCTGCTCCTTTGTTTTCCTGTCGTTTTCTGTGCCATTGACAAACCCAATTAATGTTTACGAGGGTGTGAACTGCACTTCCCACTGGAGCATATGCCCAAGCCTGCCTGCTTTGTGAATTACCGGACTGTAATTATAACTCGGGCCCCATATTTATTCACCTATTTCTAATGGGAAGAAGTGCATTCAGGAAGCAAATCTGATTCAAGAAATGTGGGCTGGACAAAATGTGAATAAAGAAAGCTCTAATTATCTACAGCACATATGCTCTCTTCTATGTACAATATACCTAGTTATTAATTAGTAATTCAAGTAAAAAGTGTTTTCAAAAATTGGTAAATACAGTAGATGAGGTGGGGCAATCCACACAGAATGTTAGAAGGATGGAGAAAACGGACTTGCGGGTGTTTAACAAACACCTAGAGAAACTACTGAGAAACGAGAGTGTGCACATTTGCAGGATTGAGAATCTATAATTGAGAAAATGATGAAGATGCATCCACAGTTCAACAGTGAGTGCCACCTTTGTGTGTGCGACACAGCTCATTTAATCACAAATAAAATATTTCGGTACCGATTTGCTGACAGCAGATGCTCACTTGCTGCAGGTATGCAAACTGCAAAATAAACTGAAAACAATGCAAAGTAGAATTATACCATGTGAGCCAAAGATTCTTTGCCTCACCTTCCCTCTGTCCTGCATATTAAAGTTTGGCTTTTTTTTTAAATTTTGGACAGACTTGCACATGTAGCGAAAAGGCAGCAGCGCAGAGAAAGTGATAATATTCTGAGGACGGCTCATTAACCAGCGTTAATGACAATCTGTCTCTAGCTACACGAGAGGCTGCGTATCTCAATTACTGCTGCGTCCACCTCTGACGCTCAAATCAAAGACGTCCTCACTGAGCTGTAGCTGAAGTCCCAGCACAGCAAATGCGGCACGGCACACCTTGAGGCATGGCACACCTTGAGGTATATAACTCCAAAGCGCCAGCTGGGCCAGGCAAGCTGGGAGAAGGCATAGCATGATCCTCGCCGAATAAGACTTCTACATTAAAAGGCAGGCCATCCTGAGTTAAAGACGGGCCCTTAAATTGTCTTTCATTAATATCGTCCACCAGCTACAAATGCATTGAAATTACATTGCAGGGGGGAGGTAAAATTGGGCCCGACCCTCACACATGCACTGGATACCGGTGGAGTGCTTCTTGCACAACTGCAGTTCCTGGCATTTGATGCTAACCTGGCTTCAAGTGAGGTATATCATGGTGTTTATTTGGAGATCTAAGCGAGTATCAGCAGAAAATCTTCAGAAGAGGCAGAGCAGAGGAGCCAGAGGTAGGAAAAAGGGGAGTGAGGCTGGAGAGGAACCTCCGGGGACCAGATGAAACGACCTTGATTTATTTGGCCTGGATCACGTCTGCACCCCTGCCTCGTAAATCCAAGGCCAAAGCCTCCAGATAGTTTTGATGATCAATAAAACATAATTGGATTTTCTTCATATATTTGACCAGATGTATTATAAAACCAGATGGAGAAACTGTAAATTTTGCATTTTAAAGTCTAGCGATGGCACTTCCTGTAAATAAGGATTTTCACAACGGCTCAAATCTACGGGTGATGCAGTAATTTCAGTCACAAACAACACAGTGCTGTGAACAAAGTACTGTATACAAAAACTCTGCAGCCACACTCTGCAGCAAATATTTGCACATTTTCAAGGTTGTGTGGCACTAATCCAAAAACTAATTCCCTGTATCTCTTTATAATAGCGATAACAACGTTAAATTTCATTAATGCAGTACCCTCCAAGAATCTGAATGCGTTTCACAGAGAGGGGGGATGACTCACCACCTCCTCCAAAGCGTAGCGCCCACCTGGGTGATGCACGGCAGTCATTCTGCACCAGAAACGCCCACCATGCATCAGCGGAGGTAGGAGGGTGGGTGAGAAGGAGGGATTTAATTGGCCGATAAAACCAGGGCGCAATTTTGACAAATGCATCTCAGCATAAGGGCCTGAAGAGCGTCCTACATGTTCACTGAGGTTTATTTACTGCTGCTTTGTTGGGACTCTTTAATCCCCCTCCCCCCCCCCCCCCCCACCCCCCACCTATTTTCAAAGGGGGATAACACATCAATTAGGACCCATGAAAGGGGACAGAGACGAGTCAGAGGAAAACTTAACACGAACAGTCTGCCACTGGAGTCCGGGCACAAAATAATTAAGCGGGCAAGGTGCTCTGAGACTGCAATGACGTTCTTTCTTTTCTTTTTTTTTTTTGTTGGGGGAAGTTAATGAGGAAACCCCAGTGGGACAAACCTGTGAAGTGGGAGCTGTTGGGACCCTGTTAGAGGAGTCCGGGAGGAGACAAGAGAAAATTAGCCGAGGGGTCAGCTTTCTCACCTAGCTTAACTGCAGAGAAATGAGCCGGGCCAGGCAATTAACGAGGCGGCTTTGTGAGCCGGCACGCAGGCGCTGACCTTCACTCCTCCAGCCACTCGTGCGGCATGAGGAGCAGAGGATTATCGCCGGCGTCTTTCCACTTGACTGCGGTCTTCCTTTGAACTTTACGGCGGCCTGGCAATCAGACGGTGCGCGGGGGGGGATGGAGGTGGGGGGAGAGACGCTCGGGCGGCGGTGAGCGCTACCCTCACCCCGCCCGCAGTGTCGCTTTGAACGCGGTGTGCACCCCGCTCCGTGCACCGCTCCCCCCGTCACTCCCCTTCCCTTTAAATCGGCTGTCTGTGACTTCCATCACTGCCCCACTCACAGCTGCGGTGGCTGGCTCTGGCTGACATCACCGCCGGCTAACAAAATCCCTCAATGCCTGGGAGTGAAACTCGATGTGCGTCACCGAAAGTATGTTAAGAGTAAGGATATGTATAAGAAGACTATGCCTGCATGCTCCTGGAGGCCCAAAACTTAAGTCACATTATCCGTTTCTCGTGATTTAAATCAACTTAAGACTTGTGATGTTTTGGGCTGCTGGGAGTTGCATTTTGCCAAAAGTTTTCCTGCTATATTTTTTATTTCTTTAAAGTTTAAGTCTCTAAGTTTAATTGTAGTTCATGGACAGTGTACCCCTACTGTTGATGGACTGGCACTATGACATTGCTATTGCTACAATGTAATTATTCATTTGATATTTACCCTTCATCAGGGTTACGTTGATAAAATATTCTACTAATTATTAGAAAGAAATACAAATTAATTTTTTTTAGGAATAACCTGCAGCACAGAGACTAAGCCCTTACTGCTGCGTGTTTACCTCACGGCCCACACTCCTTTCTGACACGCTGTTTTAAGAGAGGAAGCCCACCGAGCCCTCAGTCACGGGTCGGCTTCAATCCCAGAGTGCCCTGCGGGATCCGTGACCTGCGAGCGCGCGCGGGCAGGCAATGCGGCGGAGCCAGGTCTCACAGCTGCCACCTCCTCTTGAGTTACTGCGGTGCTGAGCGCGTTAAAAAAAAAAAAAAAGGAGGAGGCAGTCACTGCATTATAATTCAATTACCACAGGGGGAGCCTGATGCGCCGGGTCTCACGCAAGTTCCACGGGCCGGCGATAAATAGTGGAGGCTTCCCGGAGTCTGCCTTCACAGGGGTAATTTATGTGGCCCAGGCCGGCTGTGCCTTAAGCATATATTACTATCCAGACGGCCTCTCTGCAGCTGTCCCCCAGCAAAGGGGCAGGTGTGGTATGCGCAGTCCGCTGGACGCTGGGCGGGTGGCGGTTCCTTGCCCCGAAATTCTGTTTTACGAGTTTGGCTCCGGGTGCCCTCGCTCGCTCTGGCATGGTCCGACGCGGCTAGCCAGCGCTGGACAGATACGCTTTGTAACGTCGCACGGTCAGAGATGCAAATAATCGCTTATCATGGCTAGACTCTCCACAGGTGGCTATAAATCATGGAAATATAAATCATGCTAAAGTTATGACTTTTTTTTTTTTTTGCAATCTTAGTCAAGCTACGGCTTGACTAATATCACTCAGAACCCTGACATCTGCTCTTATACGTGCTTATACGTGCTTATATAAGGTTTTTATTCTTAAACCGTTGAAGATACTGCTGCACGTCTTGCAAGCGAGAAACTCTTGAAAAGCCCAGTGAAATAATTAAAAATTTACCTGAAAATGACTGGATGATAGTGGTGGATCCTCCATCGCTAGACTGCTCTCCACAGTCGGTCTTGCCTAACCAAAGAGACAAAAAAACACACACAGCTCAAAAAAGTGGGTCAGGCAATGTATAGTTCAGCGCTGAGGAAGAGTGACTGAAATATACATCTCAAAATGAATCAATACAAAAAAGCCTCAGGCCAAGTTCTCCCTTGCAAAGCATCAAGGCCAGCTGCTCTGTATAGATTCTACCGGCATTTTTTAATAATACATATATAAAAAAAGGAAAGGACTAATCACGACCATGCTTCGAGGAAATGAAGGATGACCAGTCTCAGTTATACTCAATTAATTTTGTGTTTAATTGTGTATGATGTCAACACAACCATGGGTTCAAGACTTTAAAGTGTTGCTGACTATTTAGTCTATCCAAGGTAACAGCATGCCAAAAAAAAATTCACCGTAAAAGTCAACCTATAGTACCTGTGCAGCATATCCAAAGAAGATTAATATTTGTCAGTTGGGCCATCTAACTCTGAGAGGGCAGCCTTCAGAACTTCAAAAGATTACTGTCTGATGCCAAGCAATTAACCCAGCTGGCTTAAATATTCTCAAAAGCTATTCCAAAAAAAATCATTATTTTTATGTCATGACTTTTACATATGGTTTAAAAATTACTTTAATTTTCAAACGATTTATTTTTATGTTTCTTTACCCTTTATGCAACCCTATTTTGAATTGCCAATTGTGTACTAGCCTTGTCCCACTACAGCAACCTCTGCACTGATGCAGACTTGCTAAAGTGAGATGAATGAAATCCTTCAGTAGTCAGTACACTTGCACACGGCCAACAGCTATTACGCGCACTGCGAGTCACACAGCACGCTATAGTGGAGCGAAATCACTGGAGGAGAGGCGCTACTCCGCTGCAACTCGCTGGCACGTGAGCTCCAAGCGAATGCCTTGCCAACTGAGACACTCGGGACCCGCCCAGAAAAGGGTCTTTAAATACAGTTCTTCACAATCAGTTGCGGCTTCAGATGGACCCTGCAGATCTGGACTGATGACTCATTCAGAGGCGTTTTGTAATCTGTGCATGAGAACAAGTGGCTGACAGGAGGATGTGCTCCTCAGCTTCAAAGCCAGGCGGACGAGGTCATCAGTCTCAAAGCGGCTGATTGGATCAGAATCTCCTCAGCTCTTTAAACCTGCTGTCCCTGGGTTGCTCAGTCTGGATTGCCCTCTTTGCTTCCACGCAGGAGGCGGGCAAATCCTGCTGACACAAGATGTTCCTTCACAATCGTCACAGATCAAAAGGCCGCTGCCATTCAGATGTAACATTTGATCCTCTGGCAATTTCCAACAAGTGCAGCACTCTCCTCGAGGCTGCCGTGAGGGTTTATGAGGTATTAAATAAATAAGGAGAGATCGTGCAGTATTTGCCCAGTCAGGTTCGAGCCACGCATGGCACACACCACCACTTCACGGGCATTACACCTGTCTATCAACATGCCGAAGGCCAAGGGGGAAAACGAGAGCCCCCTCTCTCTGCTGCCCTTGGAGAATTTTTTTTTTTTTTTGGAAATGCAGGGTGTTGAATTTTAAGCTTCAAAATCCCCCGGTGCGTGTGAAAATCTCCCTCAAATCCAAGGACAGCTGAAAATGTTGGTCAAACGGAACCGTCAATATTGCCTCGGAGCGGAAGAAGGGAAAAAAAGCAGTTTTGTTAAGCTATGGAAAGGGCAACTGGCCCTGTGAACTTGATAACCTTAACACTTAGCTCAAGCCTACAACTGGCCTCAAACCCGGAGCGTGGAGGAATAAACTACTGCTGGAACTCCACAATAGCGGACTTGTCAAAATATTTGTCCCAGCTAAAAATAGCCTTTGTTCGTAACAATTTAAGAATGAAGATCCTGAGGATTTCATAGAGGAATGTTCGCTAACTAAAATTAGAACGTGGTCGGATTTACATAGAATTGGCCTCAAATTTGCCATTCTCTGTTAGTAACAAACAGACCTAGTGGAAGCCATCCTTTTTTATTTATTTTTCCAGTGTGTGTGCTATAAGAAGTAATTTTTCTGTTTGGAAGATACATACTGATATTAAAATATGTTTCTTACAAATGTAGCAACAGATGTTTCTTGGTATTGCTCAGTATTCTACCATCAAACAAGCTAAACCCATTCATAACAATCAACTCATATGCACTAGTTTTCTTTTTTAAACCAGATGGGGGTATTATAGTTTCACCATCTTATATAAAGTACTGGAGCTTTTTTCTTGTTACAGCAATGCAGAAATGAAGGATAGTAGGCTGTATTCACTGCATCCTTCCCTTCTTTAATTCACAAACGCAAACCAGTATATATTATCTGTATGTCTCTTGTAATAAAGTGGAACAAACCATTTTCAAACAAATACATTTTTGTAAATGTTACTGATAGAGGGATAAAGAGGATTCTAAAAAGTGTGAAAAATGTATTTCTTGTTTTCATAATCACACGTCAAAGTATCAAAAACAGATTTTCACTGTTATACTATATTCTTCCAACTATAATGAAAACTGATCACTAACCATATATTCTGTAAAAAGAACTGATTTTTACACAGTTCCTCTCCTTCCATTTTGACACTCAATCAGCTGAGAAATGGAGAACACTGAACTAGAAATTTTTATATTGTACAAAATTCAAACACTCAGAAATTGCTGGGAAACATGGGTACATGGCCAAAGTAGTTTATGTTCAATTATTAAATTAAGAAATATTTCTAGGTCCAGTGTGCTTAAAACACATCACTTACTGACACATTCATATGAATTATTATGTATTATGGCTATAAAGAATGAATTGTAGGTTGTTATATGAAATACTGTGCAGTTTATGCATGAAGTTACATGTACTGTATATAAATCCATCATTTTATGTGATCAATGCATGCATAATTTTGCCTTGTGTCATACAACCTTGTCATTATACAAGAGTTTGTTAGTTAACACGCACAACATCTGCAGGAAATCTTTACAGGCAACCTGATTATTTTTGTATACATGGTTTGGTTTGTTGACACTGTTTGGTGTCTTGTGTGGTCTGTGTGACATTGACACTTCACAAATCCTCCCAGAGGGAGGAGCTTCCAAGGGTGTCAATCTTATGAGAACCAATCAAGACTTTGTCCTCCACTGCAAAGCACTATGATTGGTTTATATTAGTAAGTCACTTATAACATGAGATAACTCCACCTACTTTGTTATTTGCTTATGCATGTGGGGCACTGTTAATCTCTTCCTTCAGTTAACATGCACAAAATTGTAAACTACAACATTCTGGAAAATTAGATGATACTTACTCAAAAAACACTACAACAGCTACACAGAGGAAGTTATGCAAATGCAGAGGCACATGTTTAATACAATAATGAAAGTGACACATGCCAAGCTTAAATAACATGAGATATAATTTCTTACAGTTAATGAAACAAGATCTTAAGGGCTCCAAGAGGCAGTCGATTAGCTTTACTGGTTCACTAATACAAACTCCTAAAGAATATTTTCATTTAAAAGGTGAAAAACTATAATCAAGTCAAAGTTTGACTCGTAACTCAATGTGACCAATTTAGTGTCTTTCAGGTGCAAAAAGTCCAAACAGGAATGAGACAAGCTTGGAGTAAGCCATTCCACAGTAGAGGGATGACAGCCCATCTGCATATCATATGATGGATCTCCCGCCAAGCGCGCAATTGTTAACATTCCAGGCAACGGGAACACGACCACTTTCATCTTCTCCACGTGAAGTGCTTATAGCCTCTTTAATGGAGACCAATATGAAATATTTATCACCCCGCATCCTGTCGAGGTAATTGTTTCAAGCATGTTAAGAGATCCCGACAAGGCTGAGCATTGCCTTGCAGCAGGGAAGGAGCGACTCGGGGTTAAAATGGCATTAACCTGAAAGCAGGTAACACACGTTCAGGTGCAGCTAATGACATTGAGCACCATTAGATCTGTCTGTCAGTGCTGTTCTCCACCTACACGTGCATGAATTTTGCACGCACGTTTCTACTAATTCAAGCAGTACTGGAATCCGAACTAATACACCAAAATATACAACTGACATACACCAACTGCTTCACTATATTTGATAGCGTTTCCCTGTTGTAGTTCAATGATTTAAAAGAATCAATGTATTAGATAATGGGCGTGAATGAACAAATGTAAATTCAACTATTACAACTTCTACAGTAGTTGTGAAATTTTATGTCTGATTAATCAAAATGAAACAGTGTTAAATAAAATATGGTTTAATTTGAGTTAATTACAATGTTACTGCTTAATTTAATCTGTAATATATTTTGTTATGAAGCCAAGCTCTCATGCTGCCAACAGCTATTTCTCACTCTGCAAGTACCATAACACACCACAGTGAACACAGATCAGAGGATGGGTGCATCTCCACTGACATCCTCCAAGTGACCTAATGTTGAATCACCACTAGAGGACAGAAAAAGCAGGACAAGGGCACCATAGCTGCCAAAACTCACCCTACCCCAGCAGAACGAAGACAATCATGTCCCGCCACTATGGCTTCCCAGTCGGTGTTTGTGAATAACACACCTCAAACTTAAACCTGGGCCCAACCTGTCAGAGCAAACAATATATTTGATGATTTACTGATATACTATATGCATACATCTACTGTATGTACCTGTGAAATGTAAAACCTAAAAATGTCCCATTCACTGGCCAGGTAACAAAAACATCTAGTTGTTTAACAGTTCATATTCAATACAAAAATACAGCTATTGTAAATACTTTTGCAGTAGTAGAACTGATACCAACTAAATCTACTGCAGTGCTTCATTTCTTTTGCAAATTAGCATCTATCACAAAAACCATCCCAGACACATACAGACATACCAACACCTACAAATGAAAATACATACACAGACATACTCACATGCCTAACTATACACACACACACACACACACACACATCCATCACTGTCTGCATCACTGTGCTCAGAAAAGCAGGATTCTTGGATTCCCCGCAGGGGACTCTCAGGGTGTTGGGATTCAGGAGTGAGGCAGCCGCAGCTCTCTCCAACAGCATCAGCATGCTCCTGAACCCTTGGCTGTTCTGACTCCCGGCACCAGCCTCTCCCGGTTCCCTCTCTCCCCTCATCCCCTCACACTTTTGATGAGCTGTATCTTCAATACCTATGTATTATTAATCCGTGGATTCTGCCTACAACATATTTTAATCATACCCTTTCATGATTTATGGATCGCCTATTGGATTTAAGTGTGAGACAAATGACCAGAGGCAAGAGGAGAAAACTCTGTCAACTTCGGCTTTCTTCTCTGGAAAGTCTGCTTTTGATTATAAAAGTTGAGATATAAAATACAAATAATGAAAAAAAAACTGCTGTTACATTCAGACATGATCCTAAAAAAGTAAAAAGTTCTGCAAATACAAACTAGCCAAAGATGCTAACTTAACCAAACTGCTAGCAAGCTAACACACCTAGCTGTTGACATGCTGCATGAATAATTGAAATAATGGGAATATCAGTGACAATAAAGCCTGGTGAGAAAGGGGACATAATTAACTATATTCATTTGCATATTATAGACAATGATTTACACTACCCTATCAAAAGTCACGGGGCACTGCATGAGTTGGAAAATGGGTGTGACTGCAGGTAGTGGCTTGAAGAGTGTAACACTGAAACACAGCAGTCATTAGCACCATTGCATTGCTAATGTTTTAAAGGAGCAGTACAGCCCAATACCAACAGTTTTCTACCAGAAACGAGTAGTCAGTCCTCCAAAATGCATGAAGAAATCATTGGGGCCAAAAGTGGCCAGCATTATTAATTTATTGGAATAAAGAAATGTCTTATCCATAACTACCCCTGGTACATGACGTTTGACAGGATAGTGTTTAACCAACACTGTCCTCACTTGCATCACGGTGTGTGATGCAAGTGAGGACAAGTGTGACCTTTATAAGGTCACACTTTATAACACTTTATAACATAGGTTCAAACTTGCGTCACATGTGCCATCCTAGCTCTCCTTCTGAACAAACTTAAATTTACTGCATTATCAAAATGCCATAACGGTAATTTTGCGCAACTCAGCTGACATCACATTACATTACATTATTGGCATTTCGCAGACACTCTTATCCAGAGCAACTTACGTAAGTTACATTTTTTTTTTTAACATATTACACATATGTGTATATTGTTCCACCAGATTGGGCTCCCGGTCGCTGCTTTCAAATAATACGACCGGTTCTGAACCTGGGCCGAGCCTCAAGCCTCGGCCTTGACCAAGACGAGCGCCTTGCTGACTGAGGCACTGCGCAGCCCAGTTTTCGGCTCTTCCGATCTCAGGAATATGACTAGGCTTTAATGTTCTTCCTTTGGCCTGTCAGCAGTAAACTCCTATATTGAATATGTCACAAAAGAGACTGGTTTAGACCTGAGTGCTGAAATGACAAGGCAGAGCAGGAATGCAGTTTATGTCAACAGGGTATGATTTGGCAGTGTGTGAAACTTTCATTCAATGATCCCCAGCTATCTGCTAGGGCAGCCTTGCTTATTAAGGGCCGCCACAGCTGTCTAATGTGCTTTGAAATCACAAGCAACAGCTATAGCATGTTAGCTGTTATTCTAATGTAATGCATGCATGCATGCTCATGAGAAATGTAACCACACATTACATGACAACTGACAGCATTAATTGTGCTACTGCTGGATGAAAGACTGCTAACATGTACACTTTTCTACCATAGGAAAGTGATAAAAGGCTATTTTTGAAGGCAATCATAACATATCTTGCATGAATTATGTTCAAAAGAGCACAGTGGAGGGTCCCAGCACCTGCTACTGTATCATTACAGATAAAATAACAAAGCTTAAGAACAACCTCCTAATATATTTTGCCGCACATACAGTTTTAAATAATTTAGATTCATTGTTGATTAAATTAATTTATTAAGATTTACTATAACCCACGGTTGTGCTGTAAGCAGGGGTGTTGTGAAACTGCAAAAGCACTTGGAGCTACACGCACGGCAGCTGAATTCCAAATGCACTTCCTTAAGAGCGGCTCAAAGAGCACAAAAGCAAGACTGGTTCTGTTTCAGATTGTTTCTGAACCAAAACACGCTGGTCTGAAAATGTAGGTGGAAGGTATGACAAACGAGCCATGGTCAAGTGTGAATGTGCCCCAGGGAGAGGCTACACCTTCGCAGTGACCAACAGCTGTTGGTTTGTGATGCTAACGTACTGCAGAACCGGGACTATCATCCAATGCTTCATTAATAACTTCAGGAAGAGCACCGTATGAAGTATATGAGAAATGCATAAAGGCATTCCACTTACAGACAAGCCTGACCGACACTGCACACATTCAAGTATAACGGTCAATTGCTGTAAAGCTACATATGCCAATATAAAACACAACAAAAAACAGTCATGTGTCCTTGAACATTGATGAACCCATCCACCTTGTTCTTTAAAATACAGCAGCTTTTCTTCCATAGCATTTGAATACAGTTTTCTGTGAAAACAAAAATTTCTTCCACCCTCCAGTTGCCAATTTATGTTTTCTTCCACCACTAGCCGCAACAGCTGAAGCATCAACACCATTACAGCCATCCAGCACTGTGCAGATACAACACTTAAAAGGGGTAAAGGTGACTTTTATTCTCAATTCCACTGATTTTTTTCCTCATAAATATGGGAAGAGCTTAACAAATCTGCAGCACCTGGGCTTAAGTACTTCGTCAACTCCATCTAGGACTAGATTTTTTTTACTTATTCAAAAATTACAGCACAAACATACCAGCAGGTCAATCTACCTAGTTGGTGCAATTGGTGTACCTGTTTTCATAATGATGTTATATGGATGTTTTTTGAGGGTAGACACACATAAGGTGCCCATAGCAGTTCTTTGAGTACAGCTCTTTGAGAATCATCACAACCAGTGAATCTGTGCAATGGAATAGCTTAGTTTTAGTGATGTGTATAACCTGTTGGGCCTCAAAAGACCATGCCCATGAAGCTCTGAAAGAAGCCAAATAACACAGATGTCATTATTTACATATATCTACATGTGTGTTTTTATATTTGCGTGTGTGTGTGTGTGTATGTGTGTGTGTGTGTTTATTTATCACTGTGCATGTGCTGGTGGTTGTGTAGTGTGGGGGTGTTTTGGTAAATGCTGATTACAAACCGTGACTCCCAAAGTCTGAGTACCTCTTTAATAGTCTATGCACCTCCAGGACAATGACTGAGCTCACTTAAAGGTATTCTGCTGGTAAACGATAGGAACAAAGGCGAAAGATTACTTTATATCTACTAAGTGGAGTCGCTGCAACTATCCAGGCATCTTTTGAGGACAGACTTATTAATTCAGCACACCCAGTGCTCCAAGGCTATTGGACTGATATTTTGGTCGCTCATTAGCATAGAGGAAAAGAGCAGCAGAAATAACAGAGAAATCTTTAAACAGATGGGCATGACAAATCTGCGCTGTGATTATCTCTGCTCACCATCCAGGTAGCTTGGGGTACCCCCTCCAAGTCCCATGCTGTCTGATCCACTTCCAGACTCCCATTCCCCCTCAGGGACTGGCGAGTCAGCCTGTGCAAATCCGGATTTAGCCACAGCGAGGGGGGCTCTGCCTCTGGAGTCCTTGCTTTCAAAGGCTCTCTCCATCAAAGGGTAGCTAATAAACTCGAACCCGCTGCGCGTAAGGAGGGAGAGAACTGACATTTCAGTATCTTGTGCAATTCTGATAAGCTCCTAGTCACCGATCCCCCACCCCCTCATCCACATGCCCCCTACCCCTGCCAAAAACACACACACACACACACAAACACACACACACACACCAACACAACTAACCGCATATTCCTAATATCGAGATAGCCTAATTTCTAAATACCCTGTGTGTACTGTTCCTGGTTTTCCAGATAATGGGAAAAAAGCCCATCCTGGAATACAGTACAATTGATAAATTGTTATTTTCTGCACAATAGGGACTGTTGGCAGTCTGTTTTATGGTTCATTTTGACATTGTTATATGACTTACAATGGTGTTGGAATAGGTTTCTCCTCCATGTCTTCAATCAGCTTGAAAAGGCTTGAGGAAGTTGGTGTGGGAGTGCGACCGACTAGTCGAACACCAGCACAAACCTGCAGAACCCGTCCATTTTCACCTTTAAAATCAGACATAATTAAATTTAAAAAACCGAGTAAAGGTCAAAAGGGTTATAACATTTCATAAATATGCCTTAGTAACAACAGTTTTGGTAATGTAACGAAAGTAAAAAAAATGTAAAGGAGAAGCTTCTCTGCCAGAGTACTTTACACCATGTTTTTCTGCAATATTTTCAAGTCAATGAATACATTCAAGAAAATGTTCACAGTCTCTCAACATGAGTCTGTCAGGACTTTGTACTTGGCCCCCTTCTTTTCTCCCTTCAAACCATATTACCAAGATCTGTTACTCCTGCTCATGGTTTTTCCAAACACCATTATGCTGATGACACTCAGCTCTTTCTCTCTCTCTAACTTACTCCTTTCCAGGCCCATTACAGCATGTGTTGCAGACTGATAAACCACCATCATAAACTGCCTTTCCAAGACAGACATGCGCTACCTGCCAGCCAGACCCTCGTCCCTAAAAACGCCATAGCCACAGATGGCTCCACACAGTTCCCGCCAAGGCTACAAAGAACCTCCGTGTCACTCTCAGCAATGAGCTCGAACACTACTTTACACAAGACATTGCTTCGGTGACCCAGTTCTGCTCCTCATAGCCTATTCTTCAAAGCTTCTGATCCTAGGACTTGAACTACATGACCCAACAAACCTTCCCTGTTGCCTCTCCTTATTACCTAGCCTTCCTGCACGTGCCACATGGCTTCTTCTGTGAGTTCATTCACAACACTGCTGCTCCGTCTCCCACAATACACTATGCCAATATTTAACCTCCCCCTCATCTCTCTCTCTCTCTCCACTGGCTTTCAATCACACCTCGCGTCAAATTCATGACACTGGTGCTCCTGCACTGTCAAGGGCACGGCTCCTGCACTCACTCAATCTGTCACCAGACCTCATACACCTGCCCAAGCTTAGCAACCTCTGGTCTTCTGGCAGCTCTTCCCCTCTATGGTGGCACAACCTGAACTTGCTTCATTTAATCACTGGCCTCAGGTGGTTGAATTGGCTACTGGCAGCTGTCAGAACTGCACAATCACTCACCATCGCCCAGAAAAAAACCCCCATCTGTTCAAACTTCACCTTTGTTACCGGTTCATGTACTGACACTACACACAGCGCCCTGCACCTGATCACTTCAACAATGTACCCGTCGGCAACGTACAGACATCAGGAAAAACTAAACTGATGTGAGCTCTACATTAAAGAAGCTCTGCCATCCACAGAACTTACCCTTATTGACTCATCAAGCCTGAGACAAAGGCTGCAGTAACAATTACGTAATTTACCCAAAGAGGACTGTTCCCTCCCCCCTGCTCTGACTGTCATTCTGAGACCTCCCTGCAGACTTCCTCATTTAATGAGCTGCAGGTGGCAAAGCTTAGAGGTTATATGCACAAACACAAATCCATCCTCAAACCGTGATTCGTGTGCCGAACAGTCACGACGTGCTAATTCCTTCGTCGTGCTATGCCAGCCAAGAATTTCAGTGTTTTGACATATTACTTTGGGGAGGGTCTTTGATTTTAGCTAAGTTGATTCAATAAACCAAAATAAAACAGAATAACCAATAGCATTACTCCATTCATGTAGCAGCCATTGTACATTCACTTCTGGGAAGGGGAGGGCTAAAATCTTGTTCCTGGTTGAATTCTTTAATTATATGAAGGCCTTCTCTTATGGTTAGATCACATATTTCACTCCTTGATAGACTGGCCTTACCTGTAGCCTTTTCTCCATTGTCTGTCTGAAGATGCACTTCCACAGTGAACGGAGATCCTTGGAAGACTTCCAGCACATCCCCTCCCTCGATCACGATTTTAGATGCACCACCTGAAGCATATGAAACATGACCGAATTGACATTAAATTGAAATTGTTCATCCATTTTTTATGGTATCACTAAATCTATTTGATGCATGTAATATGGACTAAGTTGAATATTTCTTTAATTGACCATCACAGCTTCACATGAAACGGCAGACCTGATGAACGCTGGATGTTCTATTTTAGCAGTCAGGTGAATCGAAGCGAACAAAACTTAAACGAGTTTTTCTCCATTGAGGAGAGCTGGTGATGGGGTAATACACAAAACAACTCCAACACTGTGCTGCTTCCGCGACTCCACGTGAAAAACCGATGATTTAACACAAGAGATAATTGACTACTATTCGCTTTGGAATTATTTTGGCCGCAAGGAATTTGTTTTGCTAGGCACCTACATTACTGAAGTTTAAGGTCGACAACACTGCCTTTTTCAGTACGGGAGGGTGACAGTAGAATGGAAAAGCCCACAAACACACACTGGTAGAAGGAGAAGCACAGTGATGTTTCCTCAGTTCCCCAGTTGACTGAAACGTGAAAATATGAAGCGGAAACGTTTTTGTCCCTGCCGTCCTCAGCGGTTCACCTTCACGTTGACTGCGACCGCAACTGGACTAAACCTTCGGTTTCATTTTAATCAGAGCACTCAGCCCCTGACATCGATTCCACTCCAGATATTTCACCTTTTTCTCGTGGTTATCCGTTTACCCTGAGCTCTGTCACTGTGAGTGTACAGACTCTTTGGGTTTTGACATCATTATGAGTTCATTTAGACTAATACTGTAAGAACAAGAGGAATAGAAAAACACAGTGAATGTCTCCCAAAAATAAAACTGCTAAAATATTGAGGATTATATTAATAAGTAATATGATGTGGATACACAGTGTTACATTAATCTGGTTAAACATAAAAATTGCTTCGTTTTCCATTAGTTTTTGATACCACATAATCTGAATATGTGACATACATTTTAAATCTAATATCTATGTCCCTAGCACATTGAGAGTTTGAGAAAAAAAAAAGTTTATAGTACATTAATTGCATACGTAAAGTTACGGTATATCCACTTATTCAAGTCAATCAGGCTGATTATAATTCCTTGGCTTTTATGGGTTTGTCCATGGACCTGCACCCTTGCACATTAAACTTGTATGTAAGCTTAAAAAGTTATCAGGATGCTTGCATAGCTTTTATGACAGAGTGCACCCAATGGACAGCATCTGCAGACTCTGGGCATGCGATCAGCATGACTCACGCCTAACGTATGCAATAAACAATGCACAAAATCCTCACCACAGTTTAACACTGGCACTGCCACCTGCCAACAGAGGTACATCTGCATCACCAACGCAGATGATTATCTGAAAGCTGGCAGTAAAAAGGATTATAATAAATAAGGACTGAATCAATATATATGGATATGGTGGCTCCAAGTTGGCTGAGAGCATTATACAAATGAGCTAGCAGATGCCACACCCATGGGAATTCTAATCAATACAGTTTACACCCCTGTCAGGTCTGTGCTTGTTGAAATAAATCAAGCACAGACACTCCACAGCAGACGCACGCAACCCATCCTCCATCCACAAGAGAAATACCTTGGTGGAAGTCATGTGACATCTTTTTCACCAAACACCAAACCCAACACCCCCCCCCCCCCCTCCCCCATCACCACCACCCCCCACCAACCGCCCCCCTGCGCCCCAAACCACCATCATCGTCAAAGGTTCCGGCCCTGACAGGCGCAGAGACTGTACGGTTGCTTAGGCAGCAGATCACTCCTTCCCTGAGGACAACACTGTGGTGCTCTCTCTCCACGTGCCCCCTTCTTCCTTCAACCTGTCAAGGTCTCGGCCCGACAGCGGCCGGCCCTCTCGGCCTGTCTGTCCAACCCGTGGACGTCTCTGGAAGCCACAACATTCCGGAATGTGCTAAAACAGGGAGCGTTCCGCCTCTCCCCCCTCGGCGCGCGCAGGCACACTTTCATGCCTCCCCTGGGACCATCAATAATGCAATATGAAGCCCCCTGTGTGATTTATAAGCCTGTACTGAAGCAGATAGTGCCATTACTATGCGGCCACATCTGCAGACATCAATAAATGACAGAGGGGGTCTAGGTCACAGCCGAGGTGCACCCCGGTGTCATCCCCCGCGGTGTTCATGGGGGACTGTACAACAAACAGCCTGTCCTAGTTAATATTTTAAACACCCACAAGTGTGCGGAGAGCAGCATGCATGTCCCAGGCCTCATTTCAGGCTGGGTCATCTCTAAAGGAATATTATGAATAAAGAACAAGAATAACCAGAATGATGAAGTCATTTATTGAACTTCGTTGGCAGGTGAAATGTACAGAATAGTGGCACAGTTCTTGTAGTTCATATTGTGGCTGACAGTAGGTAAATAACTGCACTGTCGAGCATGGTAGCTTAAAGATGGTTAGGTGGTTATATTATTTTAATGGCTGAGTACTAGCAGTAGTATATATATATGAATAATACATACAGCATATACATGTATATATTGCCCTGTGCAACCCTGTGCAATCCTGCCAAATCTGTCAAGTTTCTGAAGAAAATGGCAAGAGAGCTGCAGTTGTCATTAACAATCAGAACAAAGCCAACGGGCTGTCTCAGCACCTTCGATGCTCGGCCAAGTAATGTTAAGGAGAGAAAATAATGATGACGCAAGAAAAGTGTAGCTTTCACACGCATTCCAACTAGGATACCACTAAAAGCACCACATTTTTGATGCACGTTAACTGCATGTGCTTTTGGGAAGCAGAATCTGTAGATTTTGCATTTGTAGATTTTCATATGCATGTGCCATGTGCACAGAAATGGGTAAAATATGATTTTCATTAATGTTTTTAATGCCAGTGATAGAGAAGTACTAGTGACTTGATTCTGCCGAGCATTCACATTAAACATTTCGAACACAGACAGATGCACAGATCACAATTTTCAGAAGAGAACACATTCAAACAACACATTGATTATAAAGAAAATATTATAATGCAAACCAAGCCATTATATCACAGCAGTCATCTAACAAAATCATGCCCATGTTTGTCTTTAAACTTGGATTTTAGTAACTAAATAACTTCAATTAAAGATTCTTAAAGTATGGCAATGCTTTACTTTATGATCCAATACATGTTAATTACAACAGAAACTGTTTTAAAAAACAGTATCTGCTTTAGAAAGAAATTGGACATTGAAAAAAACAGGTATGATGTCTATAATATTAGTCACAGATGTGTTTTTTTCCCTCTCCCCCTCTCTCTCTCTCTTTCTCGCTCTCTCTCTGTAGATAGCAGCTATTGTATTCTCTGGCATTGCCATGACAACAAAGCCTGTTCATATTGCTGGTAGACTCTGCAGGGGTGGAACCTGGTCTCTTGCAGCTATACAGTCTGAGAAATCGGTGCGTACTCACCAGACGGCCTCCCATTTGTCCATGTGCCTTCGTAGATGACCCCAGAGCAGTGTATAAGTGTCCCCTGGCCATTAAAGAGGTTATTCCTCCATTGACCCTGTCAGAAGTTGAACACTGTATTGTGACCGGAGAGAACAAACTCTAGCAATGGAGCAGTGTAATTATCATTTCCTTTACAGCAAAAAAAAGAACAGCTGAATATGTATAAGGAGGCCGCACAATAGGCAAAAGTAAGGATGCACAGAATAAGTTGGGCAAAATCGAGACGCATAAGAGCAGAAATGTTCCTTTGGAAAACAAGCCTTTAAATCATGATATTCAGATGATATCTCAAATTCATGTGATACCAACTGTCCTTTATATGCATAAAAAGCAATTAAACAAGTGAATAGTGCCCACCAGCTGCCTATAGATACATATGTAATATGAAATGCTTATCAAAATCCATGCAACTACAGCGGTCCACGTTGTATCCAATATTTTCATACCTACAAGGAATAATGATATCAAATCAATATGATCGTTAGTGGATCCATAAAGTTAGACTACAAATCGTTCATCAATCACACTCAAGAGATGCTCCGCAGGGTAGAAAGGATCAATAAGCTGATACGTCAGGCAATAACAGACGTAGATTACGCCCATTCCAATTAGCACTAAGGCAAGGGCCTGAAATGCCAATCAAACTGATGATCTACACTTCTCATAGGCAAACACATCAGTGGATCTAAATGAACAGCCAGGATTATAATGAAAAAACAACATTATACTGTAACAGTATATAAAAAAAAACAGAAGCAATACCACACACACTCACTCGCATACACATGTATGTATATATGTATGTGTGTATATATATATATATATATATATATATATATATATATATATATATATATATATATGCACACATGAATATGCACACATGCAGTTGTTTTTCCAGGAAAACCTAAAGTGCGTTAGTGTGTGATTTATGCTGATTAGAATTTGCAGCTGCAGAGCCGTTCCACACAGGAGCTGCCGAGAGCCATACATTTTAAACGGCAAAATCGGGAAGTCAAACATATTTAGCAGGATCAATGAGCGGGGTTCGCTGGCATATCCACAGGGTCCCAGACTCAAAACCCTCAACCAATACTTCAAAGTGGTGACACGGACAATTTGAATTTCTAATCCTGATCACATCAAGGAGCCTATGGCTGAGGAGAGGGCAAAAATCTGCTGTGGAAAACTAGGCCACTGTTCAGGGAGGGGGGGGGGGGGGGGGCAGGGGTGCTAGACTGCTTTCTAAAATGAAACAGACACATTTTTTTTCTTCATGCTCATACATTTTTAAACATGTACCAAATTTTAAAATAATTTCAATCACGTTCTCGGTATGAAACCTGTAATGATTGTAATCGCTCACATTACTTTGGCGCTGAAGGTCGTTCAAACACCGCGAAAGTAGCACGCTGGTGTGAAACAGATACACACGCAACAATCAGCAAGTCATTTTTTTTTGCATACATTTCCTTTCTCAAAAGAGCCTCTGTCCATGTCATCATTATATATATTATATATAATAAATACACGGTGTATGTTTGTGTGTGTGTATATATGTATATTTGGGGGTTTTTTCGAAACCTAATTAAAACCTAAAAGAATGGCATCGGCTCTCAGCTCTGCATTTCTCAGACGTCAACTCTTAAGCCACTGACTCCGAGCTTTATCCAGTGCGTCACTTTGAACAGCAAGCCTAATAATCCTGCATAATTCAGTGTCTGCTGCAGTGATTTATATTTTGACAGGCCTAATGCGTGGCTTCGACACCTGAAAGGCTATCGATAGGCTGTCACTGCAAGGCGCTCTCTGAGCCTTCTGCAGTGCGGGGATCACTTAACGGGATGCCGATTTCACCACCCTTTCCACCGTACCTGCTCTGTGCACGTCCTGAAAAGACATATTGGACAGTAAAGCAGAGCCTTTTTTTTTTTTTTTTTTTGCAGAGCTCTGAGGAAAGAATGAAAATCAATTTCAGTAAGATATTGATCCTTGTGCTGTCAGGGAGATGAAGCATCTCCGAAGCTTGATGGAGGGCAGGCCTTGTTATAGACAGTGACTCTGCAGATTGACTAACGGCGACCACAGGAACAGAAAGAGGTCACTTTCGTTAATCCTGTCTGATAGTCCATTGTTTTTCAATGGAATGTGTTGCGTTGTATGACGTCATGCAATAAGGGGTAATTATGAAAAATCAATCTAACTAAAAAATATTAACAGACCGACTGCCCTAATTTTCACCTTTCTCGTGGAATCAATTGAATGTGATCTTCAGTTAATTGCGTTGGGAATCATTCTGGGAAACTGGGTGTTGTTCTCGACAGGGAGGGTTCAGGAGAAAAGCAGAAAGCAGTTCTTATGTATCTGTAATAGGACTCTGTCTCAGTGTTCTTGGGTTTGTTCTCTGGATGAACGCTGCTGTGGTCCAAAAGTAACACATGTCTGACTAACGCCTCTAGGTTTCCCTTCTTTCCTACAAATAAACGTAGGTATGAGGGATCAACACCAGTAGGAAAAAACAGGTGTTCCTTTTTGGACACAGGACACCAAACACATCAACGGAGGGTACAAAAGCATTTTCTGCATCTCTCACTGTGAATGGGCACACCAAGCAAATTCACACAGCTAAACAACTTCCCATCCACCTTTAAAAAAACCTAGTCAAATCAAGTCAGCTAATCCAAGGCCTTTAGAAGAACAGAGAAACGATCACTTAAATGATCTTTTAATGGCTGTCAGAGCTGGACTGAGGTTTATCCTCGACCTTCTTGAATGCCGAATTTACTGCCGCTTGAGTAAGGCAAAGGACATATCAATTTACCCCGGCAGTAACCTGCTACACAGTTAGACCCAGCTAGGAATGTGAGCCTGTTGAACTCAGCGGAGAGGGGGAGGTGGTAGCCCATCGACTGACCTGTGTCTTCCCTCATCTGCTCGACAGCACGTGGTAACGCTGTAGTCACTGCTAGTACCAATCAATGCACGTCCAGCCTCTGAATGCCAAGTTCAGGTTCAGCCCACAGTAATCAGAGGATATTTCTCTCTGAAGGAAATGAGGAGACTCTGCCGCATCCCTTTTCTGTCACAGACTGCGCTCTTTCCACAAAAGGCATGGCATTTTTTTTCAACCCAACCCTATAAATTAGGTGCCATTATGCTTTTAATTATACATCAATTACCGCATGGTAGTAAGTACGCTCTCATGAACAGCACACTTCCTTACACTTAGCTCAACTTTGAATTACCATCTAAAAAAGCCTGGAATCTTAATTTCAAATACATGCTGACACGATTCAGCTTGTAATATAATTTTAGATTAATTATAAATGCATTAAGCATGGCACTTTCTCTGCTCTCTTTCTGGCCTCTGGTCTACTATTGTAACATGATCACAGTGGTATAGAACATATTATACAAGACAGACCTACAAATAATACAGAAATGTGTAATATCTGTGGTCTTTTGCACTTTGAATACATTAGACTGCACTGCCATATAGTAAATACAAATATGATTCCATCCAACAGAACCTTCCTTAGTCCACTAAACACTAAACCAGGTTTTACTAAGCTAAACCAATAAGAGTTGGGTAATTCTATATGATATCAGCACAACTTTTGACAAGGCCCATATCACTTTCCTGAAAAAAATTTTGTGATATGGCTATGTATGATATGTTAATATTTTTTACAGGTCAGACCTCTGTGATAGGGACCTTGGATGGCTCTGCACTGTAAGAACATAAAGTCTGGGAAAGTGTGGTCTGATGTACCAGTTCTTAATAAACCTTTATAAACCTTTATAAACTTTATAAACCTTGGGTGTGCTCAGTAGGTTGAACAAAGCGCTTAGGCCTACATGGACTTATTGACCTATGCATAATTTCTATTTGGTTTATCTTTCCATTACTTTTTCCCGAGTCATCAGCTGGCTTTATTTATATTTCAGCTACAAGCTGTCCCAAGATCAAGTGGTCCCAATCCACTGCAGTCTTTAATGATTTGAAAGATATGGACAGTATTCAAAATTCAATTTATTGGCTTATAAGAGCCCATTGCTGTTACCAATTAAGTTTCTGCGCCTGATGCTATAAAGCAAAAAAAAAAATTACAATGTGCTGCAGTCCCTGTAATACTTTGCTTTTTTCAGTCATGCGGAAAAGCGGAGGGGCAAAAGGGACTTACTATGGCTGAACAAAATACAGTTTTAAATAATCATCATTATTGCCATAGTTATTAACATCCCTCAGAACTAGCACTATAGAAATCCCACCTTAATACTCACTGCGGTGCATCTATGTTTTCTTCTGTGCAATTTACCTGTACTTCAATTAGAACAGCGTGAAAACTTTTTTTTTTTTTTTTTTGGCTCTCTGGGTTGAAGTCATGAAAATCCCCAATGCAACTTCTCCATCTAGTGGTGGACTACATAATAGCAATCAAAACGCTATTGAACTAATGCAAAAAAAAAAACTACTAAGGGCCTTGCCCAAGAACTTGAAAAAGACACAGCAGCATAATGTGAATGATTTACAGAAACAGCATCTGCCTGCATGATACTGACTACCTGTGCAGTGAATACAAAAGGGGAAGGTTTTAATGCACTACATTGCCCTTCGAATGTACTCACAACACTGCCATCGAACACACCTCCAAAAGGATTCTGAAACAGTATCGAGTCATTGACTTTACTAATTTTCAAAATGAAATAGATAACATTTCCACAATGTGCCCACAAACCTCATAAATTGAGCCATCCACAAAGCGCATCACTCCGTGGCCTTGTCTTTGATCGAGCAGCCAGTCTCCTTCATACTGGTCCCCATTCCTTGGTGGTTGGGCGAAAGAAAACTATCAGTAGACTAATTCCTCACCGGAAAAGGTCCCTCACTCAATAATCTAAAATGTTAACCTAAGCAATTTACAGCACATTTTAAAAATCAGATTACAAATATACACACTCACTGCTCAGCTATGTTTTCAGCAACAGCACATAACTACAAACTATAAAAAAACACATCCCCAGACTCTTTTAATTTGTACCTGTAATTCATAAGTCCTTCTCCGTGTTTCTTATTTTCATGAAAGGCGCCCTCATATGTACTCCCCTCTTTATCTAGGAAGAATCCATGTCCTAAAAAACAAAATTGACCCAAGAGTAGGTTAATTTCTTGTCAAGTCAAGAAAAGCATTACTGCTATTTTAATTGCATCAAGTGTTTAGCAAATGCCTTCATTCAAGACAGCTTAAGATTTGCGTATTCCTCATTTATACAACTAGATTTTTACGGAGTAAAGTTTGTGAAGGGTATCTAGGGTACAACATTGTTATGAGTATCTAGGGTACAACAGCTGTGCCCAAGTAGGTTTCAATCCTGCAACCTTC